>NC_057401.1:16662121-16952121 GCF_019320065.1 Cervus canadensis
CAGACTTTAGCTCAAAAGCCAAATTTCATCCAATATCTGTTTTTGTATAGCCTTCTAGTTAAACATGGTTTTTACATTTTTAAATGGCTGCAAAAAATCAAAAGTAGAATATTTCATAGTGTGGAAATTATATGAAATGAAAATTTTAGTGGCCACAAAGTTTTCTTGGCACTCAGCCATATCCACTCATCTTTGCATTGTCTGCTCTGCTTTCATGCTACAGTGGCATTAGTCATTGCAGCAGAGACTGTCTGACCACGATGCCTCATATGTTTCCTACCTGGCCCTTTATAGGAAAGCTTTGCTGACCACGGTCTGCAGGAACCGGATGAACCTCTCCAATCAAGGTCACTCCTGGATGCATGGGGTCAGGTTCCTCTGAGTCAGATTGGGTACACGGGGGCCTGGAAGATGCCTGAGCAATGTCAGAGCAAGCAGAACTGGAGGCTGGGTAGGCCACCACCAATGTCCACTACATCTAATAGAAAACAGACTCATGTTTAACTTCTGTGTAAAGCTGAGGTAATGGTCTCCACAGGGGATCTCTCCGCTCACTAAGCAAATGACATTTCTTGCTATAGCATGGCAGCCTTTCCACACTAAGACATAAAACTTGAATTCTACTTTATGGTCATGATTTCATACAAGACCCATGCTTTCTCAATCCTGACGTATATATTTTATGTTAGTCCATTTCATTGTTACTGCTGGTACACATAAGATACAGAAATTCAAGCCAATTTCTTGTGTCACAACCTTCATGCTCATCTTTCCCCTATCTCCTCCATCTCTTCTACCCCTGCCTCCTGATTTTCTGTCAACTACTTAAATTTTTTTTTTTTTTTGGCCATACCCCATGGCTTGTGGGATGTTAGTTTCCCAACCAGGGACTGAACCTGGGCCCTTGGCAGTGAGAGTGTGAAGTCCTAATCACTGGACTGCTAGGGGATTCCCTAAATTTCTTACTTTAAAGATCCCTAATTAATTTTGGTGAGATAATTTTTTAAAGCAATACTTAAGCAAGAATTTTTTAACATTAGAAATTATTGATCTTTTCATGTGTACAAATATCATCACTACCCATTCATAAGTTCACTTTTTACCTCCCCTCACATTCTGGAAAATGGACAAGAGATTTAGTTGATGTTACAGAAACATTATTAAAACATGTTTTCATCTACTTAGGATGAAAATAGAATATAGTGTAAGCGAACTCTAAAATAGGAATAGGATCTCTTATCTAGAGAATTTGAGGTAAGTTTGACTCTAAAATGTCTTATTTTCCCTGGTGGATTTATCAAAGTGGAATTTCAGTATAATTCAAATAGACAAGTATGTCTATGAATGGTAAATAAGTTTTGAATGAGAAGCCTGGACACTGACTTTGTAATAAAGTTTGTGGATTTTAAGAAAGGTGAATTAGAAAGGGGAGTGGTTGAGTTAATTAAAAAGATAGGAGGGATGTCAGGTGAGAATATTTCAGCTTGACTAGTTTGAGGAAAGCTGTTATGATATGGATGTTGTGGAAACCTAGAAATTCATTTTCGGCCTGATTGGTAGTTGACTTGGAATGGAACAAATTGTGGATTTTAAAATTTGTGTTGCCCCCAGAGCTATTCTCTTCTTTAAAAATTAGAGTGTCTTTATTGAAAGCATTTTTAATTTTTGCCATAGGTGGAATTTTACAAAAAGGTACGCAGTCCTATTGAAGCAGCTCACCACCTCACCCTCTGCCAACCAGGGTGGAGGATTAGCAGCTGCTTCTATGCCCCCGATACTGACATGCATCATGGAGGAGGACGGAATAGAGGCTGCTGAGGTCCCGGAGGAGCGGGCTGCAGGAACCGAATGGGTGGGGCTGGATTTCAGGAGAGAGAAAGCAGAGAGGAAGAGCAGGATTGTGTTTATGTCTACGCAACTTTCCTTCCTGCTTCTCAGAATATACGAGGTTTAATCTTCAGGTGGATAATAGGACAGTAAGAGGCATGACAGAGAAGTGGTTTACACTGTGCACCCCAGTCATGCAGAGGCCACATGCCACTTCTGCCCGTTGCAGTGCCCCTGAGGCCAAGCTGGGAAGAGTGTCCCCTGCAGTCGCCCTCACTCAAGGCCCACCTTTGCATCCTCAGTCACCAGCCATGACCACTCAGTTATTCTAAAATCTTCAGCCTGCCCAGCACAACAGCAATGGGAGAGGTCAATCTGGGCTTTGTTCTACCCCATTCTACTTGAATGGCTTCTATTTGGAGGGTGGAGCCAAGGAGTACAGGCTATCAATACTACGTGTTACCTGAGTATAAAACGTTAATCCTTTCCTTACCTCATACATCTGCTTCTCCAGTCTCCACACACTGTTTTTCCGTATATCCTTTGAAGCTCTTTGAAGACAAAGAAGCTCTCTATCCTTTACACAGAAAAGTTCCACATGCAAAGAGATCCTTTCAAGTGAGCTTTTAATCACACCAGAAACAGGTTTGCCCTGTAGTTTCTTGTATGTGGCTGGCATACTGCAGGCCTTGTGAATCTCAGATTGAAGATGTTATTTCCCAACACCTGAAGATTATGTGTCTAGATACCTTAGAAAAGAAGGGATGCACTGATAACCGTATTAGAATCATAAAAACATAAAACCATTATGTTTTTCAAGGTAGAGTCAGGTTGAGTTAATCAGAATTGGTTTGCAAGATCCCATTTGTTTCTGTGTTTAAAATAGTGTCAGGTTGACAAGTCTTTTGTTCCCACACTATCACACTGGCTTCTATTCTAATCTGCGTGATACCCGGACAACACAGATAAGCTAAACATGGTTTAATCAATTCTGACTCTTCTGATCTGACGGATACTTTTGCATGGATTTTGATTAATCAGAAATGTATAGAATATTCATGCCTCATCCCACAGTTATGACAGGTGCAGACTTGGCTTTTCATATGTTCAGAATGATGCCACAATTCAAAGTGTCCCTTTCATCTGACATACTACTAATTGAATGATTTCTTTCCTTTTTTGAAATAACAGAATAGCCTGTTGGCTTTATACTTTTGAAATGGGAAATGGGAAATGTGGTTTAGAAAAGCTTCTGTGAAGTGTTACCAAGGGTAAATACATTTGTAATGAAGTAATTCACATACCCTCTCAACACAAGAGAACTTCTAAGGGTTTTATTGACTTGATGAGGAGAATAATGGGAAAATATCCAAAATGGACTCTGTAGCAAATATCAAAAGATTCAAATAAACACAGAAGGTGGGTATCATTTTACCTTCAAGTGGAGTACATTTTTTCTGTTCTCCATCAGAGTGCAGAGAATAACATCTGGTCCCCAAAACCAGGCAGATCTCTGGTTGTCTTATCAAAAGCAAACATACTTTCCAGTCCATCTGGGGAATGCAGAGAGCTAGAAATAGCATCATACTCATCCCTACATAAACAACAATAGCAACAGCAAAAACACGCACACAAAAATTAGACAAAGAGCAAATGCACAACAACATCACTTTACCCTCTAAAAGAGCTAACGAATGACGGATGCCCACAAAGAGATGATGTGAGGACACTTTCTCACCTGGGACAGATGCAGTTGGACACTGGTAGAAGAACTTCGGTGAAATTGTTAACAAATTAGTGAGGATAGCAAAGGCTGAGTGTAGGCAAGTAACGCAGAGGATATAGAACTGCCAATGACTTTAGATTTCCACCCACTTGTATTCTCTTTCCCACTAACTTTAGCAGATGCTCAAAAAAAAAAAAAATAATGATGAAGGTCTTGAGAAGGCATCCTTGGAAGTGCATGTTTGTGGGAGGTGACTGGTAGGACTGTGGGAAAGAATCTCTTCTCCTTGATCTTGTAGAATAAGCCTTATACTGTGGGAAGAAAGGCAACAAATACTGTCACTCTTAGGTACTGGTGAAAACCCACTGCAACTGGGGAAGAAAATAGAAAAAGTAAACCCCTAAACATCAGGAAGGGGCCGAGGTGTTGAGAAGGCAGTGAAGACCCATGAGACTCAGGGGCACAGTGACTAGCTAAGTCTGAACAATAGAGAATACCCCTGTCACCAACACCCGGTTAACAGGTAACAAGTCACAGTGGAATTCTGCTGGGAGAACTATAAAAGCATGAGAAGAGACTCTCTGAGATGCAGCAAAAGGCAATGACCTGGTGCTCAGAGTAAAGCAGACACTGAAAAATACCCCATATTGAACCAGCTCCCATCTTAAATGCGTCATTACAAGAGTAAATTGAAGCCTTTGGCGCACTGTGGGTAGCCATAGCAACCCTAAATAACCTCAGCTCCTCAGTAGACTGATTCAAAACTACACACGAAAGGCGTCAATAGGAGAGACATGCCCATTTACAGACAGAAAGAGTATTTATCTCAGTCTCAACTGTGCTACACAAGATGTCCAGCTTTCAACAACAAAACAACAAAATGAGGCAGATGAAAAAGCAAGTAAAAACAACACACTGCAAAGAGACAAAGCGAACAACAGAAACAGACTCAGATATGATGCAAATGTTGGAACTTTCGGACAAGAGATTTGAAACAACCATTATTAATATGCTAAAGACTCTAATTGGAAAGGAGTACAATATACAAGAATAAGGTGGGTAATTTCAGTAAAGAAATGAAAACTATAAGCAAAGGTCACATGGAAATGTTTAAAATGAAAAAGCCACAGTAAATAAGGATGGCATCACTGACCCAGTGGACATGAGCTTGAGCCAACTCCGGGAGATGGTGAAGGACAGGGAAGCCTGGCATGCCGCAGTCCATGGGGTTGCAAAGAGTCGGATGCGACTGAGCAACTGAACGACAACTATGGTAAATAAACAAATGGAATAGAGTGTAGAAGAGCTGTGGGAAAATATCAGATGGTCTACTACATTGATTTCAAAATGAATGCAAAATTTTCATGACAAAATTCAACATCCATCCATGATTAAAACTTCTCAGCAAACTAGGAATAGAGGAAAACTGTCTTAAGATAAAGGGCATTCTTCTCGGAGTCGAAGGCTAACATCATATATGAAGACTGAATACTTTCCCCCAATATGGGGAACAAGGCAAAAAATTGCTTTCTAATCATTCCTCTTCAACATTATACTGGAAGTCCTATCCAGGGCAATAAGGCCATAAAAAGAAATAAAAGGCATACAAATTGGAAAAGAAGAGGTAAAATTCTCTCACGTTTGACATAATTGCCTATGTGGACAATATAACAGAGGTCCTAAAACTGATAGTTCAGCAAGGCTGCAAGGTACATGGCCGATATGCAAAAATTAATTATATTTTTGTATGTAAGTAGTAAATTTTAGAATTTGAAGTTAAAAATAGCAGCATGATTTGCAGTAGCACTAAGTACAGGATCTATATCTTGAAAACTACAAGACAGGAGAGAAATCAAAGAAACTTAAAGAAATGAAGAGATACACTGTATTCGCGGATTGTATCAATATTGTTAACGGGTCAATTCTCCCCAAACTGATTTAGACATTCAAAGAAATTACAGTGAAAATCCCAGGAAGATGTTTTACTAATATTGGTAAGTTGTTTGTAATATTTATATGAAAGAAGAAAGGAACTAAACTAGCTGAAACAATTTTGGAAAGGAAGAAAGCTGCAGGACTCACACTGGCTGATCTCAAGGATTACGATAAGCTACAGTAATCAAGACAGTGAGTTACTGATAAAAGAATAAACACATAGATCAATGGAACAGATGAAGATTCCAGAAGCAGACTCACATATATGTGGCAACTATTTTTTGACAAAAGTGCAAAGACAATTCAGGAGGAAGTGATAGTCTTTTCAATAAAAGACGCTGGATGTCCCTACGCAAAATAAATTTCACCTTGATCCATACCTTTTACAAAATGACTCAAAGTGGACTGTAGACTTACAGGTAAAATGCAAGTCTATAGCATTCAAGCTCCAAGAAGTCAAGGATGTTCAATTTATGTCTAATTATACTTAGTCTGTAATGACGAGATTACGCAGAATCAGTTCCTCCTCTATGAAGGGATCCTCAATATCAATATCTCTGAGCTTCCTCTGGGCACCTGCTAACAGAGTGAAGTCCAAATTTAGAACTTGGCACACAGCAGACCCCCAGCAAATGTGAGTACCCATGACAGCATCTAACAGATTCCTTTCTGTTCTCCATCTTCTCCTCTAAGTCTGTGTGATTCTACTTTGCTATAAAGTTCTCGTTTCTGTTCACTATAAGAAAAGGTAAATAAAAACAGACTTTAAAATGCTGTTTTTCTCACTTGGCTCCTGCTTCTGTCCAATTTGTCCTTCTTTGGGGACCTCTTTGTGTCAGTCTGTGGCTGATCAGTGTTCACACCATGTCCTGATTTAGTATAACCTGCAATTTTCATGAACACGAAGAGACATTCACTCCCTCATCCAAATTAATGATGAAGGCGTTAAATTAGACCATCCCCAACAGCCATCTCTGCACCTTCCTACAACTGGATACTTTGCAATTTATCAATAACCTTTCTTTATGATCTTGTAGCTAATTTTGCAAATAAAATTTCCTGAGACACATCAAATCTTTACCAACATAAGATATATTACATCTCTTACATTTCCCCTTCATCTATTCATAACTCTGTCAAAAAAAAAAAAGCTATTGTGCTGACATGATTTGTTTCTTTGAAGCCTAAGCCACTTATTGTTCCTGATATCATCACCTTCCTGGTACTTAAACACACACATGGACACACACACACACACAATTATTATGGCTGGATAAGATGTTTACAGGGTGATAAATGCCAGTATCTTTCTTTTTGTCTTTCTAACTTTGAAGAACAGGCTGTGTTTCATATTCACGTCAGTACCTCAGTCTTATAATTTTCCTGATTCTACCAAGTGTTTAGCCTGATTTTCTATGATTACTATGTGAATCTTATCAGGAGACCATTCTCTGAATCTTGAGCTATGTCCTGAGTAATACAGGCCAGTGTCAAGGAGGTCCCTGCCTCCTCCCAGTGCCAGGGAAAAGCACTTTCCAGGCTCCAAAAGGGAAGCACAAGAATCCTAGGTTCTGACGTTGGCGTAAATATTTTTAGGACATTCCTGTGGAGATACACAGTTTTAGAAAATGATAAGAGTTACAGAAATCAGTTCAGAATAGAAAGTTTGCCTCATTTACGTGCGGCTAAAAATAAATTAGGAATTTTGGACATTTTAATCTCTTAAATATTTTACTTCTTTTGAGGCCTTGTCTTTTTAAAGAAAGGAAGTTGACATTTATGGAAAGCCTGTCATAGACCAGACATTCTCTAGCTCTCATTTAGTCCACATAACAACCCTTAATATATATTTTATTATCCCCATTTTACAGATGGCATTGTAGAGACTGTGATTATATGGATCTGCCTAAGGCTACAGGGCAAAGGATAGGTCTGGGACTCACATGCAGTCTGTGTTATTTCAAAGACCAGTCATTCTACATAGTCCATACTATTCTTTAATTTGCAGAAAATCATTCCATGACTGTAGATATGTCTCTCAACTACTCTTATACATTTCCTCACCTGTGAAAGAAGAGGTGGGCATAGCTCAGTACTAGGATATGTGCTTGTTCCAATACTCTGAGAACCTTGAAGAATTTGAATTTGGGGCAAGAGAAGAATGATTATTTTCTACAGGGAAATATTAATTTTAAAAGACAGAAAAAATATATAGAGAGGGCAATAAGAGGAGGGAGGTATTGGCCTCAGTAAATATGGGTGAGATTCATGCATATTTGGAGAGCTTAACAACTAGAGGCAAGTTTGCAGTTTTAGGATGCGTGAGAAGCTGAATTCCCTTCAAAGTTGCCTTAGACACCTCAGCAAAAAGAGAAACACCTGGATTTAAAAGTGTATGATTTCTGGACTGCTGCTTCCAACTCTTAAGTTTCTATACTGCATCAGGTCATCAAAAAGACAGTTGTTTGCACTGAGGTCTATCCTTCTGAAGAGCATGATTGTATTTACTGATATTTCCAGAAACCCCCATCACTTTAAAAATGTAAATTATTTGAGTACTCATGTTTTATATCCCTTTCCCCCTCTTCCTTTATACACAGTAGAAGATGACTTTTCACATGATTTAGTACCTAAATTCAGTGATGTAAAGTTGTAACAGGTGCCACTACTTATGCGATTGACTACACTTCTCCTCCTTCCCTCCTTTCCTCCCTGCCCACCTTTTTTATGGAGCACTGTTTTACTTTAAGGAGTTACTGTGTTCTGATTTGTAGCTTTTACAAACAGTATCATATTTTAAAGAATTCAGTGGGTACAACTTTAATTAAAAATTCTCTATATTTCCATGGAGTGAAGTCAGTCTAACTCTTTTAAAACTCTGATGGATCGAGTATTTTAAGCAAGTGTCCTTTCCTTAGCAGCTTCAACACAGTGAAGTCTTTTAGGACAGATTTCTGTGCACTTGTGGATGATAGGTGAGGAATGGAGAAATGTGGGCTAGCTAGTAGAAACTGAAGACTGAAGTAATTCTTCAATCACATTGAAAAAAAGATGTATTTAAAAAACTGAGATTCATGTAATTTTTTGACTTGATTGAACTACAAACTCTCAGCAAGAGTTTGATTTCCAGCCCACTATCCAGACCAAAGAGGTTTGGATGAGCTTCAGTTAAGTATGCAATTCGTAGCTCTCGGCATTCTGCTCATCAAGAGTAAAGGCATGTTGCAGATGACAAGAGGAGGAACTTCTGAGTCCTCTAATTTCCACTGTCTGGGCCATTAGCAAGCGTTGCACAGTATCCGAGCGCATAATGCCAGCATGGCGCCCTTTCCCAGAACAGCTACTCTGCTACCCCACTTTGGTTACTTCTCCAGGCTGGGAACACAAAGGGATGGCAAATCTAGGATAACAAATACCACTGGCATAGTATCATCAGGGATGCAGAGTGGCGGTGAAGTTATTAAGCCACATGGAGCCCCACTTTTTCTATCTTTAACATGGGGGATATATATGTTTATATAAAGTGTCTGGCAAAATGCTGAGCTAGAAAGCACAATAAAGGCCCCCTGGCATCTGGTGGCTGTTGGTATTGTCTAATGAACGCAACAAGCCCATCGTGAGGGCCTGCCTCCTGCCCATTACTTGCCAGGCTCTGAGATGACAGACGGAGGGCTCCCGTCCAGGCAGAGCCTGCAGCGGCCCCTCCCCGGCCCACGCTCTTCTCAGGCAAACGTGCCCAGAGCCCCCGACCCCCCACAGTCTGCTTAGGCCTCTGTCACATGCTGCCTTCTTACCCAGCTCACCGGGCCTGTGGCTCAAGAAATTTCAGGCGTGGAAGAAAGCTTGGCCAATGAAATGCAAGAGGAGTTCTAACTTCTTTATTCCCCAATTTCTGAACCTAGATGGTCATGAGAATTAATATATGCTTTTGTTTCCCTTAGCGCCTCAAAATCCATATACTTCTTATTTCAGGCCTAAAGGTGACATACTCTGCTGCTGCTAAGTCGCTTCAGTCGTGTCTGACTCTGTGTGACCCCAAAGACGGCAGCCCACCAGGCTCCTCCAGCCATGGGATTCTCCAGGCAAGAACACTGGAGTGGGTTGCCATTTCCTTCTCCAATGCGTGAAAGTGAAAAGTGAAAGTGAAGTCGCTCAGTCGTGTCCGACTCTTTGCGACCCCATGGACGGCAGCCCACCAGGCTCCTCCGTCCATGGGATTTTCCAGGCAGGAGTACTGGAGTGGGGTGCCCTTGCCTTCTCCTGACATGCTCTGTATGAATATAATAGCCAAGGTGTCAGTGCTCAATCTGATCACATCTTAAAGTGGTAGACATGAAGCCTGTTCTATAGAAAGGTCTCGGGAAACCGCCACTGTCTGGCATGTGCGGGTGGTTTAAGTGCATGTGTGTGTGTGTGTAGCATAGGTTATGTATGCTCTTCTAGAAAAATTATAAAATTGAGAAATACTGTAAGCCTATTTCATTGTCAATCTTCTAGGCTCTTTTGGTTGTCCATATATGTGCACCTAAGTTAAAAATGTAGACATCCTATAATAAAATAGGCTATATTTTACATACTGATTTTATTCTGCTCAATAATACTGTGACCTTCTTTGCATGTCTATAAATATATTCATATCTCCATTCCAAATGACTAATAAATACCATAATTTATTTAATCAATTTTCTATTATCAGACTGTTTTAATTTTTTACTCATAAATGTGATATGAATATCTCAGGCTCTACTAGCCAGTGAGTACAAATATAGTCTCAGGAACATCGATTTCCAAAATTTAGTAACCCTAGGCTCTCAATTGTCATGGTTTTTTTCAAAATCTTCCTCTTTAAATACTTCCCAGAGTCTACAGGGGGCTTCCCTGGTGGTTTAGACAGTGAAAGAATCTGCCTGCAATGCAGGAGACCTGGATTCCATCCCTGGATCAGGAAGATCCCCTGGAGAAAGGAATGGCAACCCACTCCAGTATTCTTGCCTGGAGAATTCCAGGTCAGAGGAGCCCAGCGGGCTATGGTCCCTGGGGTCACGAAGAGTTGGACATGACTGAGTGACTAACACTTTCAGAGTCTACAGGAGTGCTCACTGTGTCAGCGGGTCATTCCCGGCTACCGCTTGCCTCCTTGGCCAGAGACTCACTCCATGCCTGACAGTTCCACAGGGATATGCTTCAAGTTGAACTTTGCTTCTGTTGTCTTACCAACTTATCACCATGTCCTGAAAATCTGTTATTTCAAATGTGGACATAACCAAAATGCCATCAGTGCACTTGAAAATGGACTTTATTGCTCTACCATGCCTGAAAGTAAGAGGGAACGTGTATATATACTATGGTCAGCTAGGGTCCCATAGTAAGATTGCTCAAAGCCCGACTGTCTAGTGTGAGTGACACACACACTCTGGTTCTTGCGTAGCTTCTCTCTCTGAGTGCCCACCCCACTTCCCTAGTAGAAGGAGGATGACCCACCAGTCCAGTTTGCAGGGACGTTCCTGATTTTAGTAACACAATCCCCATGTTCCAGGAAGCTCCCAGTCCCCTACAAGCCAGAATGGTCAGTCACTAGTAGAGGAACTGGTTCAAGGTCTGGCATCAGCCAACATGCTGTGTTTACCACACTGCTTCCTTCCAAGACTAGGCCCTTCGGCTCAGCCTGGCTTGCTTTCTCCACTATGATAAAATTCATCCTAGGAACCCCCCAGTCTAGGTTCCACTGGGGCCACACTCATCAGACATACCTGATATGTCTGAACCTCAAAAAAGGACAATGTTTCAAATAGTTTATCCTCAAGAAGCTCTTCAGCACTTTATTTAGCCTTGTGTTCAGCCTCTCAAACCAGTGGGTGCAAATGCCCCTCTGGTGGGCGAGATGCTGCCTTGACCCTACTCTAGAAATCCTGGAATCCCATCGCTTTCACATAAACAACATTCTGATGAACATCTAGTACTTAGAACACTATGTAGAAATCTGATTGTTCCTTTAAGACAAATCCCCCCAAATATAATTGCCTTTGGCTTCTGATACATATTGCCAGAGTGCCTTTTGGAAAGACTGTTCCAATGAGCTGTTTTTTAATTTATTTTTTAAAGCATGCAAATTTGTATCCAGGATGAAAAGCAGCTCTGACCCGTTTCTAGGATAACAGAGAACATTCCATGCCAGGAAGTCCTTGCCAGAGGGTAAAGGGAGAAGATTTGAGAGGAGGGCTGGGAAGAGCAGTTCCAGAGTCGCCTGAAAGAACGCACAGTTTTCATAAGCTACCCCCCACCCCCGCCCCACTCACTGCTTTGTGATTCCTGGGCAGCACCTTCTCCTGGAGTATTCAGGTGGTCCCTCCAGTTGTTTTCTCTTTCACTCAAGTCCAAATTACTGCGGGCTGTCCAGGTAGACCCCAGCCAGGGAATTTGTACTTGGAAGGAAAATAGAAGCTGGGAAATTGCATATCAACTTGCCTTCTTTTCTTGTTTGATTCCCACAGAATATATGGCTGTTGGCCTTCAGGAAATAAAAATAATGAGAAATCCCTACCCAGGTCACTATTAGCAAAATGAAACCATTGTCTAGTTGGCTGGAGAGTCATCAAAGGTAGGGTGGGGAATTTTGCTTTGGACAAAGCTCTGGGAACAGTGTGGGTCACTGATTAGGGTAACTGACAGGGCTCTCTATATCTCAAAAGCCCTGGTCACAGGTCTCTGGGTTGCCTGGGTTAAGTCCCCTACTGAAGGGTTGGTTTGGGACCTCCCAGAATCAGGCAGGGAAAAGTTAAACCTGGGAGCATGGAACATATCAAGTGATTTTTTTAACCTATAAGATACACTCAATCCACATGCCAGGATGAAAAATACAAGAGGTGTGTGTGTGTGCCAAGGGCATGTATACTGTTTCAAATCTAAGTAAAGAAAATATAAAGCATTTAAAATAAGGAGGCTTGGACTTCCTTGGTGGTCCAGTGGTTAAGGACCCATGCTCCCAATGCAGGGGCCCTGCTGTGATCCCTGGTCAGGATCCCACAAAGTGCAACTGAAGAGATCACATGTAGCAACTAAAGATCCCGTGTGCTGCAACAAAGACTGGAGATCAAAGATCTTATGTGCTGCAGCTAAGACCCAGTGTGGCCAAATAAATAAAAATAGATATTAAAAAAGAAAAGCAGGGCTTCCCTGGTGGTCCAGTGGTTAAGAATCCATCTTGCAGTGCAGGGGACACCAGTTTAATCCCAGGTCAGGGAAGACCCCATACACCATGGGGCAACTGAGCCAGTGCGCCCCAACTACTGAGCCCATGTACCACAATTAGAAAGGAGCCTGTGTGCCCTAGAGCCTGTGCTCCATATCAAGAGAAGCCACCGCAATGAGAAGCCACCCTTGCAATGCAACTAGAGAGTAGCCCCCACTTGCCGCAACGAGAGAAAACCTGAGCACAGCAGTGAAGACCTAGCACAGCCCAAAACAAATAAATAAATATTTTTGAAAAAAAATTAAAAATAAATAAAGCAGATGCTGTGTTTGCATGAACAATTTGCAATTCTCCTCATGCAAAAGTTACTGGCAGTTGTTGACCCTTCAATGGCCAGTAAGGAAATAAGTAAGTAATATTACCCATTAGGTCTGATATAAATGCTGAGTGAACTAACTAGATATATATTCACATCATTAACCATCCAAACTAACACAAATAAAAGACCCAACTCCCTCAGCACACGGACAGGGTCTGGAGCAACACTTAGTCTTAATTGACCAAGTGTTTCCAACTAGAAATAGGCTCCCAGAATGTTCCACTTTGCTCTGAGCTGCCTTGACTTCAGTGAAAAACAGGGAACCAAAAAATCACTGCCTTGAAGGTCATGCTGAGACAATGTTTTTATTTGGATGCTTAACTCTCCTATGTCCCCTGGGGTTAAAATTCCAGTAGAACATATAGGAAACTTGGTTTTGAGCCCCAGAATGTCAATTGTCTGGTTGTATAACCAAGAGCAAGTTGCTTCTCCTTTCTGAACATCAGTTTTCTGGGCTTTAAAATGAGGAGTTTGAACTAAATTGTCTCCCAGAATCTTTCCACTTCTAATATTATCAGCAAAATAGCTCTCACCAAATATATAACCTGCATCTCTTTTGAGTTTTGGAAAAGTTCAGTTTAAAACTATCAATTGAATTTCTGCAGCCACCATTTGGAGAGTGACACGTTAAAGTCCAGATTCACCTTCTTGCCCTCCATTGTTTTACTGTTGCTGTCGTGAGTGGCCTTGGGCAATGGCAATTTTCCAAGACCCTTGGGCATGCCAAAGAAATCACCCGGAAAGTACAGTCTTGTGCCATTCATTGGGTTTCCTTGGCTCCTCAAAAGGCAGATTAAATACCCCTTTGCCATTGTCACTATTATACTCCTTCTATATCTTATGCTTTTCTGAAGTAGCTGTGATGCTCTCATCTAAACTTGCAGACTCTAGATAGACTGATACTCAGACTTCTCCCAAGTTGCAACTAAATGAACATCTGAACCGAAAACATTGCTGTCATCCAATCTGTTTATCTATAGGGTGTGGGTGGTTAGGGAAGGAATAGGCAAAAAGAAAGAGAGGCAGAAGGTGGAGGTCCTGCTCACCGTGTGTGAGGGCTATAGCGGGACTTGAGTGACTCCCAGTTGTTTCTTGGGAAGGTCCTTTGGCTGGTTCCCCTTCCTCTTCCCTAAGACTCTCCTGAGGACCGACGGTAAAGAGCCACATCTGTGGTCTCCCTCCATGGGTCTTCTCTAGGGGGACTGGGCTGCTCCAGTGGCTTCTGTTAGTGCCCTTCATGGAAAGACAACTCTCTGTTCTCCTTGAAGCCCCACCGCTCCTTGTCTTCCCCAGGCTTGTGTTTCTCCTCACTACATGGCCAAATGACGAGCTCAAAATAGCGCACACCCAGTGGGCAAGTAATGTAACTTCCCTGGGCCAAACGTCGCTTATCTGCAAGACGGGAACAAGTGTCTACCTCATGCACTTGTTGTAAACGTTAAACACTGTAATGGGTATAGAATTCATGCTCGACACAGAGTCCAAGCTGACTACAATGTAGTTATCTAGAAAGTCTAATAATTTGGTTGATGTTGGTTGGTGGCATAACGTGACCAGTTTTATGTATCTTTCAGGTTTCAGATTTCATTGTAACACAAATGCAATTTCAGTGAAAGCAACAGGATGAGAATGTACAGTCTTTGCTATGGCCACTAATTTGTGTGTATAAAATTAATGCTCAGCACACAGTAAAAGCTGAATGAAAGGTAGTTATCTAGAAAGTCTAAAAATTTGATGTTAGTTGGTAGCATAATGTGGTAGGGGAAAGTTCATTTTTAGTGTGTTTTTCAGGTTTCAGATTTCATTATAACACAAATGCAATTCCAGTGAAAGCAACAGGATAAGAGTGTTCCTTCAGCCACTACCAACCCTGGGAATTAACAATACTAAGAGGGCTATTTGGACAGTTGAAGGTTACATATTTACAGATGGGATTTTAAGGGTGAAAGCCCATTTGTAACCCTAAGGTGTTTAAACAACCCTGCAACTTGATCTCAAATTCCCCCAGCAGTATCTTAACTCCTCCAGCCTCCTGTCTGCGGAGCCAAGCCCTCCTTCCATGCCCACCTGTCAGTTGCTGGAATGGCTGGGGCTTTGTGTGGCTCCCAGCTGTGACCTGGTTTCCACAACTGTTCAAGGGGTGCTGCAGCTGCCACGAAATGTGTACGTTTTACAGCACTGCACAGTGGCTGGGGTCAATGGCATGCCTCTGAAAAGTTTCTATTCATTCACTTGCTCACTCAGTAAAACATGTTAAGTACACTTACTATGGGCCAGGCCCCTGCTAACTAGGCACTGGGAATAGAAAGGGCTTAAACCAGGGCCTCTGTCTTCCAGGCTGGCAGATTAGCAGCAGGTGTAGACAAAGGCATGTTACAACACAGCGTCATGGTACAAGAACAGGAGTGGACACACACCGGAAAGTAATTAAGCGCCCAAGGCAGCGGGAGGGAGGAAGGGATGACTTCCTACAGAAGGGACTTTGAGTGAGCTCTTAAGCATCTCTCTTGGCTGTCCCATCAAATCCATGCCTAGTTCCCATGTCACTGTCAAATAAGTTCCCAGTTTCTTATTCACCTCATCTTTGCATCCACATCTCCCATCACCAACGCACACCCAGAGACACTCCTAGTCCAGCATTAAATCCTGGCATTTCTGCTTCTGTCTCCCTTCTCCTTTTCACACCTTTGGTCCAAACTGTAATCACTGCCCACCTGGACCCAGTTAGCTCCCCCTCCTCCAGCCTGAGTGGGTTCCCTCTCATCTGTCGGACACACATCATCAAGAATCATCTTCCTCAAGTGTCACTTAGATCACATTGCTCTCCTCCTCACATGCCTGTAAAGGCTCCCAGCTGCCTCTCAAATCATAATAAAACTCTTCTCGTCTCAGACTTCAAGGCCCACTACCAATTAGCCCTGCTTTACCTAACTGCCGTCCATTCCTGCGCAGCTCAGGTTGGCCTGCCTCGCTCCAGCCAAGCAAAGCCCTTCCACCTGCACCGCCATCCTGAGGTGCCCGAAGACCACTGTGTGTGTGCATTTGCAGGTGTGTGCGTATGTGTGCTGGGCATGGGGGGAGCTTGCCAGGGAGAGAGGAAGAGACAATGGGAATCACTACTCCCTTCACATTCTGTTCTAGGGAAATTTTAAAACATGAGCACCAAGGGTAGAGATGGAAAAAAAAAAGAAATACCCAAAAGAAAGTAGTGGGGTGGACCTCTGTCCCACCAGGAGGGGCTGCTGAGGGCCCTGGTGCCAACCGTGGGCGGCTGAGAGGGCACACGAGCCAACACCAGGTGCCTCCGCTCATCGTGGTACGCTGCCTCCTGTCTTCCTTTTGTGTGGCCTTGCATTGCTTTTCCCAGGCTGATCTCTTGAGTAACTTTGATGTGTAAATAGATTCAAGTCATTAGTATCCTTAAAACTCCTCACAGCTTCCTCTCAGGGTGGACTCTAGCTCTAACCTTCACTCAGAGGGTCCTCCTCCTCCAGCATCATCTCCTGCCACTTTCCTCTTTCCTCACTGTGCTCTGGACATGCTGGGTGTTCCTCCAGTATCGGGAATACCCCAGGTTCTCCCGCCACAGGGCCTTTGCACATGCTGTTCCCTCCACCTCACATCTTCTTGATCACATTCCTTCCTCAGCTTCCATGTTCCCTCCCTGACACTTTCATTGTAATTCTCTATGACAATACTCTGTCTGTTCCTTTCACTATAATCTACAAGTAGCAGTGTGTTTTCCGGTGGACTGGTCACCTCCATGAGTAGGCTGTAAGCTGCTCATGACAGAAAACTGTCTTGTCCACTAAAGCACTCCTAGCGCAGAGTAGGAGGGAAGACCTTGCTCAGCCAACACCATCTGGATTTTTCTAAAGCACAGATACCTTGTGATTGGCCCAGTTTTTGGTCAAGAGGAAACAGTCTGGTCTTCTAGGAAGCTTCCTTCTAAAATATCTTGCACGCCCAATCCTCCAGGCCACTCTCTCTTGTTTTTCAGTCTGTTCAAGAATCTCCTATGCCTGAAACAATTTCCCAAACTAACTCTTCCTGATTCTGGACCAGGACTTGCAAATTGCAATGCCTGCAGAGACCAGGCAAGTAGCTGAGAGGAACAGACCAAGTGTAGGGTACCAGGGAGCACTGGGGACCATGGTGAACTGTCCCACATAAAGCTTATGTCCCTTATAAAGAGGACAGTCCCTGCTCAGCTCCAGTGGATGTTAACGTGCAAGAAAATCAGGCTCTGTATCATTAGATTTTCCAACTTTTCAAGATAGCTGAAGAAAGAAACCTGAGTTTCCATATGAAACATCCAGATCTTTAACATGGTGAGGGCTATTTCTGCAACTGTATCAGCCTGCTGGTCAGCTTCTGCCCTATTCTTTCAAGGACGTTGCTTGTGTTTATATGTGATGAATATGCTTTGCTTGCATTCCCGAGTCCTGAGCCATGTCCGGTAGATGGGGCCAGGCTTCTCCCGGGGCCAGAAATTATGCCCTTGCCTTCTTTGCAGTCCCTCCAAAGCACCTGTAAGCACCAAACGCTACTCTCCCTGTCAACGCTGGCGGCTAACAAAGTGTCTCTTACAAAGGCAGCAACTGCCTTTGCTGTTTTGGGAACAGAAGCCTGGCCTATTACATGCAGAAGTACCGCACTTCACAGAGGCTCATAGATTTTGTTCATTAGGCCTTCATCCCTCAATCAGTGTGAGGGTTACAGACTCTCTCCCCTTCATCCATTCTCCTTCTGCCTTCCTGTCTTGTTAAAAAGTATCACAGCCTTTGTTCTAAATTCCAATCTCTTTTGTGCTATGATGATAATGTTAACTTTGTAATTGTGCATAAGTCAGCAAACCAGAGCACTGCCTTATTCATCCAGCATCGTCAGGAAATGAGGTGTTCTACATAATTAAATTGTCCAGATAACTAGAGCTAACCAACACTTTAAAGATCAACGTTTTAAAAAAGGGTAAATGGAAGCATCCCCAAACGTATTATATACCCTATTGCCTTCTTTATTTTTAAATTATTTTATATCACCTTTTTTTCAGAATAGAAACAAAAGAGTAGAGACTGATAATTAAGTCTCCCTCCTGCCCCAGTGCCCCAGTCTCCCACTTCCCCATCCCTGATGGATGCTACCGGCTTATGGGGTATCTCCTTCTGCAGATATTCTATATGTACACACACATTTTTTTTTTCCCACAAAAGGTCACGTGCTAGAACACAGCAGTGCACCTTGCTTTTTAAAATCTCCTATCTTGATCATCACTCTTCATCAGTGCATAAGAGTTCCTCATTCTATACAATGGCAGCATCCTGTTTCATTGTGGGGTGCGGCATTATTTATTTAAGCTGTTCCCTACTGATAGGCATCTAATTGTTCCAATCTTTGGCTATTATAAAAAAATTGCTGCAGTTATAATCTCCTTATTTACTCCATTATTGTCCATGTCTGAGGATATCTGTAGGTGAAATTCCCAGAAAACAATCACCAGGTCTAATAAAGGATACGTGCGTTTGTAATTTTGATGACGATTGTTACACTGCCCTTCACAGAGAACACATCATGTTTTTTCTCTTGCCATCACTGTATGAGCGGATTTGTTTCTCCACACCTTCATTAGCACAATATGTGACCAAACTTTTCTTCTGAAGTTTTGTCAGTTGGTTAATAAAGAATATAAACTCAGTTACTTAAAAAAAAAATTATATTGTACAATGTGGCTCTTATAAAGTATGCTTCTTTGTCTCTTCTAATATGGTTTGGCTTGAATGTCTGTTCAGATCTTATGCCTACCTTTTATTTTTTCATTGTTTTGATGTCTATAGCATTCTTATTCCCAAACTGAAGAAAACCAGTGTCCCTAAATTGATGAATTGTGGTATGTAAATGGAAAAATTCACAAAGGAACAAACTATGATACATTCAACTACATAGATAAATACCACAAACAATGAGCAAGATAATGCAGACACAAGGGGGAACATATACAGCAGGGTTCTATTTATATAAAATTCTACAGTAGTTATGCCTACTTTTTAATTAGTTTGTTCCTTTTCTTATTTGGTGGATTTTAAGAATTTTTGGTATACTGTGGGTACAAGTCTTTTATCTGATATTAGTTTTGCAAATATTTTCTCTGAGTCAGTGGCTTGTCCTTAAATCATTTACTCTTAATTTGAAAGCCTTCTTGTTCTGAATGAAGTTGTATCTTTTCCTATTTTAAGAACCATTTGTATTTCTCTTTCTATGAATTGTGTAGACATGTCCTTTGAGTCTGTCATGTTAATGACTTAATAGACCTCAGGAAATTTAACCCCTATTTGAGAATTGAATCATTAACATGAACAGTGATTGCTATACTATACTGTGATTTTGCAAACTGCTCTGTTCTCTTGAACTCTTATATTTGTTTTTGGTTTTGGTTTTAGTTTTCTCTTCCCTCCCTAGGTTTTAGGATATGAGCTATCACATTTGCTTTCCTCAAATGTCTGTCTTTCAAAACCCTTGCGCTATCTTGTAATTTACTACCTCTGATAATGAGACTTTCTGATACTCAAACAATAGAATTTGTTATAATAACCTGGGAGGCCTGATTCTCGAGTTGAGTTCACAGGCCATAGAACATATGGTTTACATCTGTTTTGGTCATTCAGGAGTCTTTATTATTTCCTGGTTACTGGTCTTCTTCAGAATATTCAGAATCATCCAGCAAATGAATTCCTAGTTCTAACATTCTCTAGAACATTTGAGGGTAATCACAGGTTAGAAGTCTTAGTCATGAGTAGAGCCCACGTGCCCATATATATCTGTACACATAAATATCATTGCCTCAAATAGAGGAAAACATACAATCTCACTCTCTAAAGCAGCAATATGAACTTATATTGCTGGGAAACTGTAAACACATGATTTTTCACTGGTGTTTGCATGTTGGGGCTCAGTGCAATGCCTGTGCTTACAGTTGCTGAACACTTCCCTTGGCTTTGAAACAAAGTAATAACCGAGAGTTCCCTGGGAAAGGGATCCACACCATGGTAGTCCTGCTACATCCCATAGATGGCAGTAAACACACTTTTTAGCACTTTGCTTCATCTTCATTGGGATCAGGCTCCTTCAGGGGAAGAAAATGAATGCAGAAACTGTAGAGTAATAATTAGCAAACAGATTCTAGTCATTTGAAAAATTGGCAAGAAGCCTTATTAAAGGAGGTAATAATAGTCATATTTTGCACTTCTAATAGGGCCTTTTATCTCTAGGCCTCCAAGAGCCTGTCTGAGTCATGTAAAGAGGTAAAAAAAAAAAAAAAAACAAAAACCCAAACCTGAGCTAGGTCAGAAGTCAGGAAACAAGGGCTCTGTTTGACATTCCGTAAGACTCTCTCATTTCAAAGTGAAGGTAGAGTGTCTCTGATGCATTTAAATACCAGGGATTTATGCCAGTTAGAAAAGGCAGCATAGCACTGTGAGATAAACTCCACATTCCAGCTTAGTATTGAAAACATGCTTTGCCCAAAGTTGTTTTTTGTGAAAATAACAATAGAGCTTTAAATGCTTTGCCTTATGAACACATGGACAGCATTGTTATTCACAGTGCACTAGACAAATTGAGAGTTTTTTATATCCTCTTCCATGTATCAAGGCGTAATTATCAGTACATGCTTGTATTTATTCCTATGAGGCTGGGATATATTCTGCTGCTGATGGATATCAGTCCCATGAACTCAATATCATTCATGCTTTATCTCTGGCAGTGGTGGTAGCAGAAAAAAACCACTCCTAACATGTATACACAGCAAACGCCTTAAATCTACAAGATATGGCTGTCCTCCCTGTCCCCACAGTAAATCCGTGTCTTCAATTTCCCACATAAACTCCAGATCTATTGAAATCTTGGAACATTAAAATTCTTCATTGTTGTCAAGGTTTAGTAACTTGACACCCAGAAGACAGACACCCTGAGTATTTGAGGGAACGTGGGTTTGGAAATAAAGAGGAGCAGCTTTTCCTGGTGCATTAAAATCTGCTTGGGGCTTAGCAGGAAGAATGTGTTTTATAGTAACTATTCTTTGGCTGTGTGACTTTGACTTTGGGCAAGCTAATTAACCTCTCTGAGCATCAATCTCTTCACAGTAATAATTCTTACCTCATGAAAGTTGAATGAAATCACGAATGTAAAAAGCATTTAGCATAGCACCTATCCTCAATAGGTATTCGACAACTATTATTGTTAAAAAATATACATAGGTACATGCAACATGCATACGTGAGAGAGGGAGAGACAAAGACAGAGATCTAGATTTCCAGTGGGCTCCCCTGATCTTCAGAGATGTGGGTAAATTGGTCCAAATCCTCAAAGTCTGAACCCATCAGTCCTCTGTACAGTTCCTTCAAGTTCGTGACCCTACTTCCGCTTGCTTTCTTCCACTACTTCTAAATCCAAGAGCCTAAGGTTAATTTAATGTATAGCCAGCTAGTACACAGAAAAAACAGCTCCTTAGCTGTTTTTCACACATTAAAAAAAAATAACAACACACAAAAAACCATCCTCCCTCACAGACACTGAGAATCTGGTAAGTTGATTAGATTCATATCTAAGAAGAGGTTGGATTCTGACCCTCTTAGCTTTATATCATTCTGTAGGTTCTTCCTGCTGCCCCACTCTCTTCCAACAAGGGAGGCTTCTTGCAACATGGAACTCACACCCCCACAAGGCCTGGCCCTGGGAGGTGTAGCCCAGTCCTTCAACCATCTTCTCCCACCACTTTTAGGATGCAAAACAGCTCAACCCAACCAAAGGATTGTTCTAGTCTTCATGGAATTATGGAAAAGACAATTTCTCCTCTCCTATTACCTCATGAGTATTAAATTCTTTGTAAAACCCAGTCATCAACATTCTCAAAGATAATGCCATTTCCTTTATTCTATGGAATAATCTATTCTTAAGTATATATAAGAGCATACATAAAGTAAACAAAGAAACATTAAACAAAGTTTCATACCCTAAGACACATTTTGACATAGCAAGCTATTCTTTTAAGGATTAGATTTTTTAGGAGTTTTAATATTTGTATGTATTATAAATCTTTCCTGTTATTGCATTCATCTTCCTTTTTTCATCCGGAACATAAATTCATCTTTTCCTGATGGCCAGAGTCATCACCATGTATAATTGTGATGATTCTCTGCTCTCTGGGGATATTGCTTGGGCCGTACAGGGCTATTTGCCCTGCACTAAGTAACCCCAGACTCGTGTCTTTAGAGTTACTACATCTGTTTCTTGGGGATCTCCCCCCTGCTCTTTGTCTCCTTATCTCTCTTTGCTGTCATCGATGTGTACTGTCTCCAGCACTCATCCTTTCCCCTGTAGTTTCCCCTTCCAGCTTCCAGTCTACTGATTGATGAAGACAAAGTGAACATTAAAAGTGGTTTCAAAATCAAAACCACTGGCACAGAACCCCTTGTCAGAAGTCTCCTGCGAGCAGAGTGTGAGCTGTGATACCGAGACCTTCTTCTAGATCCATCAAGTTGCTCAGTTGTCTTTTTGCTGAGCTGTCCTGATTCTTGGCTAGGTTTTAGATTATTTAAATCCTAGGGGAAACGATCTGGGAAGAGTGATACGTTGCTCTATTATTTTCCCATGGGTCTTATTTTAAAGCTCTGGATCAATGATGTGTGAGGTCCGAGGTTGGGTTTGCTTTCACAGGCACCACGGAGCAGGGAGCGCCTGCTCTGACTGGTTGGGGCCCTGGCCAAGCCGATCGTAAATAAATTCCGAATGTCACCCTGGGACAAACCACTCTTAGATGTAAGGAAGGTTACACATAATGAAAATGGTAAATCAAAATATTTCCTACGAAGGCAAAAATAACCACTTCACAAATGGGAGTCAGTAAGACCAGGCGGATTTAGATGCTCAGATTATGTTCCTATCCCCATGCTCTGCTAGATCAATCTAAGAAGAAAGGTTTTCTTTGTCCATCCCCTCCCTCCTACCTATCTTTCTTCTCTTTTTTTCCTTTCTTCATAGACAAATTAGTGATTCTCTTTTTTATTGATGGCAGGGGAAAAAAAGGTACCCAAATGCTTTGCATGGAGGCTGAGATAAGCAAACTATGAATAAATGCCAGCAGCAAGGATCTTTTTCCTTTCTAACGTTGAGAGTAAATATTCTAATTAAAAAAAAATAACTTAATATCTTATAGGATTTTCACAGTATGAGCATGTTTCTCCTGAGTTTCACATTATTAACACTTGAAAATTAAGCCCTCCCTCTAGCTCAGGAAACATTCCTGATTCTTCTCTCACAGTGTGTGGGATTCCAGGGACAAGGATGACTGGGAAGGGATGTGTGCATGACCGTCATTCCGATAGTCTCTGGCTGGTGAGTGCGGTGTCGGGACAGTGAGGCACCCCGAGTTCAGGCTGGGTGTGTCATTCCTGAAAAGATGCTTTTCTGCAACTCACACATGCACACTCTGCATGCTTTTCTTTTTAAATACAGTGCCATAGCGACACAGGTATAAGAGCTGATCACGAGTTAAAGTTCTGACCTTGGGCGACTTACTTAACCTCTTTGTGCCTCAGTCTGTTTATCTCAGTGTTGACCTCATAAGGTTGTTTTGAAGTTAATGGAATTGATATATGTAAAGTCTTTAGAACAAAGCCTGAAAACGGTATCACTGTTTCAGTGTTGATTATCATTTTCAGAATCCACCGAAGCCTCTAGAAGGAGACAGCGTAGCTGGCTTGTGGACTTTTAAGAGCTTGGGTTCTGGAGTCAACCCTATGTGGATCCCACTATTTGCCCTCTCACATCCTGGTCCAGTGACCTTGGACAAGTTATTTACATGCTCTAAGCTTCTGTTTTTCATCTGTAGAAAGGGGTTAATTGCATCTTCCTCATAGAGCTGCTAGGAGGATGAAATGCATGTAAAGAACCCACAAGACGCTTGGCACATAGAAAATGCTCCATACATGCTAGTCTTGGAGATGTGGAGGAGGGGTGGATGTTGATGGCCTGGCAGCTGTCTCCTGAGAACTCTTAAAGGCCATATCCATATCTTCCTTTGGCAAGGGAGGGAACCAGCCAGAGCAGTTTGGGGGAAGGGTCGTAGGGACACAGTTTACACAATTCTTTCTGTGCTTAGTTGGGGGACAGAGAGGAAACATATTGAAAGCAAAATAAGTTTGGGGGCTTCTACCAAATCCTGCAGGCACTTGAGTTCAGACACCTCCAGAAGGGAACCCCTGGGCTTTACCTCAGGCCCCTGACCAGCAGTGAAGCCTTCAGACCAGGGAGATAAATAAATTAGTCCTGGAATAGGAGAGGACAGGACACAGCAGACAAGACCTTAGAATAAACTAGGGTTCCATGTTCCAGGTTTCCCTTCAATTCTCTAACCCACTTCCCTGAACGAAGACGGGGGAGGGTGACAGATGGTTTAGCTTCCGTTCTGCTACTTCATTCACCTGGAACTTCTCCCTCCTGTTCCCTCTAAGAAGACTCCTGCCTCTCTTTTATGTTCAGATGTCACTCCAGAAGGCCCGTACTCATTTTAGCTCCATGTGTGTGTCGTGGTGGTGCAAGGAACTGGTTGGGGAGGGGCCACGAAATTGTGGAAATAGCTACTTACCTAGGACAGCTGGAATTTCTATCTTCCACTATAATTCTCGTGAATTTTGAGTGTGTTGTGATTTCAGTCATCCCGAGTGCCTGGATGGAGACATTGAATAGCCAGCTATAAGTTTTATAAGACTGTGAAGGTCTGTGTCAAGCAGTGAAACTCTTCTTTCATCCCACGCTGCCTGTGCCACTCCAAGTCGAGGCCCTGCCTTGCTCGGCTTTGACCCCAGCCAGCCCTTGAGCCTGACACAGAGCCTCTTGCGGAGCCGTCCAACAGCGCAGTGAAGACGAAGCTCCCTCCACGCCCCAGACCCAGTCTATGTCTGTAACTCTCAGCCGTCTTCCAAGGGTAGCCCTCTTAGGTCACATAAATCAAGCCTACAACTTTTCCTGGATTTTTTCATATCTGCAGATAATTTGTAGACTTCTCACTCACTTTCATTTCTTCCCACGTATCTTCCCGTCCTTGGCCCACACCGTTTCTCATGTACCACTGTCTTAGTTCCCCTTACTTCAGGTGGCTCTCCCTCAGACTCCTTCAAGTTCATTAACATGCCTTTCAAAATGCCGCCCAAAGAATCGGACTCATCGCCCCTCCTCTGGCCCGCTGCCCTTCAGCCTCGTGGTCTCTTTGTGAATTGAGCTCCAGTCATTTATGCTGGCCACTCAAGCTCCATCACTGTGTCTCCTCCATCATCTCCCCACCCCTCCACCTCCCATCAGGCACTAATTCCTATTGATTGTTCCAATTAAATATTGAACAGCTATAGTAGGTATTCAGATAGTATATAGTGAAGGAATATAAATGAATAAAATCCATCACTTGATATTCATTCCTGCTACTTCTGCCTCGAGCAAGGATTTTATTTCTCTTTGCTTTTATTTTTAAAAATTTCCAATGTATAGAAAAGTTGAAAGAAATTGGGATGAACATCAATATACTCTTCCCCTAGATTCATCAATTGTTAACGTCTTGCCTCAGTTGCTTCTGCTTCCTTCTCTTTCCCCACGAAACATACACACACACTTTTGAAAATTTGTTGTTAAACCATCTGAAAGTTATAGGCGCTGTGACATATCTTTGTTAAATACTGCAGCACACATCCCCTAAGAACTATGAAATTCTCCCTAGGGAACAAATTACTTCCCACAGATACCTTTAGAGTGAGGGCTTATAAGTTATGGTTTATGGGTGGGCTTTAAGGGGGCCATGAAAACCATGAAATTATATGCAAAATTGTGACCACAGAAGCAGTTTTCTGGGGAGGAAGTTCACAGCTTTCAGCCTTGCTTCAAAACAATGTGGGTCCACCTCCACTCTCTCTTAATATTGCAAATAGGATAGCAACATGGTCAGTTTTGGGGTTTTAGCTACCTCAAACAGGAAAAATTCACAAGCTATCTAAAATATATTCAATTGCTTCCTATTGGCTGCCTGCTGCTCCTGCAGTTTAGTTACTTGGTCATGTCCAACTCTTTGCGATCCCATGGACTATAGCTCACCAGGCTCCTTTATCCATGGAATTCTCCAGGCAAGAACACTGGAGTGGTTTGCCATGCCTTTCTCCAGGGGATCTTCCCAACCGAGGTATCGAACCGGGCCTCCAGCATTGCAAGCAGATTTTTTACCACTGAGCCACCAGGGAAGCCCGCTGACGGCATGGGAGAGTTAATATTTCTTAGCAAGATACAGAGAACCTTTGCAGTCATGCTTCTGAGGACATTTCCAGTCTCTGCTTTTACAGCTCCCTCCTCTCCAGAGGAAACTGGCTACTCAGGCCCTGCTCTGGGCTTCACCTCACCCCACCCCCAATCACCACCCTTTACTGTCTTAGCAAATATCTATTTCCCTTTCAAGATCCAACTCAGTAGCCATCACCTCCGGGAAGCCCTCCCCGACCCTCTCTTCCCAGTTGCTTGTGATTAGAAATTGTACCTTCCTCTATTATATTTGTCACATCACTCTATTTGTTTACACAGCTTCATCCTGATACTGTGAAACATTCAACACACAGATGAATGGACACTTGATGAGAGGATCACACAACCCTTGCTAATCACCTGGATAACTGACTGTCCACTCACGCTGTCACTGAGACACATTTGCACCCTGACTCCAATGGGCTTTCCTCATCTCAGACCCCAGTTTTGCCTTCACCAAAGGCTTTCATGTCTCTCCCCGGGTGACACCCTTTGGTCCTCTAATTGTGGCAGAGGACTTCATATCCACCCCTACAGTCCCTTGGCTGTTCAGATCCCATCACTTGGAAAGACAAGGCTATAGCCATACCCAGTAAGGACTCCACGTGATTTAGAAACCGGGGGGGATGGATGTCTGTCCAGGCACAGGGACACTGTGGAAAAGCCTGAAACAGAATCAGTTCTAGGCCCTTGTTGAAAAAGCACCAAGCCGTCCTGCAGTGTGGCTGCTACATGGACTAGACTGTGATGCGATGGCAGGCTGAACTCTAAAAGCTGGCATCGGGAGAGGTGACAAGTACCCTGGCATCACCCCTGCACTAGGAGGGGAGGGAAGAACACAAGCTTGAGGCTGTTTTCTTTGATTTCTTTGATTTTTTTCCAGGAGACTCCACTGTGCCTTTCCAGCACAGGTACTAACACTTCCAATCTAGAAATCAGACCCTGACTGGCAAGATGGCAAGCGGCCGGCCTTTTGGCTAGAGTCCAGGTCTGCAGCACAGGTAAGAGACCTGCGCTGTATTCCTCCAAAGCCTGGCACAGTCAAGGGAGACAGAGCAGGAGGCTGGAGTAAGAGGGGTGGCCATTCTGCTGTGGATCTACTTGCTTGCAGGAGGGGTTGCCAAAGAGAATCACAGGAGGCGTTGAGCATTCAGAGGACAGGGGTTGGGACATCCTGCCAAGCTTCCAGCTTCTTCATGGGGTGCCTCCACCCTGCCTGCCCCCAGCAGCCATGGGAAGCTCAAAGGCTGTTAAGCTGTCTGCTCCTGTCAACAAGGCTAATCTCGGCTGGCAGCACCCTCCTCTTCTTCCTGCTTCCCTGGTGGGCTGGCCCCCATGGGATGTTAGTCCATCTGCCTTCAGGAACGTGCCACCCCAGCCTGTTTCCCCCATGGCTGTCCTCCTCTTGCCCAGCTGGATCGCCGGGCCCCAATGAGTGATGTTTCTGAGCGGATTCAATCCCCGGTGCTCCAATCAGAATGCATTACCAGGCAGGGCGCGTCAGCTCGACGATTTGGCTTCAACAATAAATCTCCTTGCTTTCATGAGTTTAAATCAGACTTTAAAACATCGCCCTTAATGTTCTTTTAATGCAGTTTTCTTCTGAATGAGTTCCCTTTAGGTCCAGTCCTTGTCATTAATACACTCTTGGCAAACGAAGGAGGGCTTCTTCGAGGAAAACCCTGCCAGTTTAGGAAACCAGCTGAATTGCCTCAGTGATGCCAGGAGCCTTTTTTGCATTTTACAAGGACACTTGAGAAAACAAAACTCTCTGACTGTAAATTTAATTTTCTCTTGACAGCCTTGGTGTCTCTGCAGCCCCAGAAGTTATCCATTGCTTCTTTCTTCTGTAATTAAAAATCAAGGCAGGGGGAGGAATGTACAGGATTAACAAGTTCTAATTTCATTGATGAGCTCTAAGAGCTTATCAATAATGGGATCAGAAAAGCAATGTTGCCTAAGCTCTATTTTTCCAGGGTGTCTGATTCTGATGGAGAATCTCATTCAAGGTGGGAAATGCTTGCTTTCCAAGGAATCCCACTGCCAAAGTCAGGAAGAAAGGGCGGGGCGGGGCCATGCCAGTGTCTAGCAGGAGAGCGCCCGGGCTTGCTACTTTTACAGACTCAGCATTTGGGCTCGCGGGAGCTGATTACAGGGAAAGATTAAACAGCCTGTCTCTCACACACATGCTCCATTTCTATGGATGGCTTCTGCAGGAAAGGGAGCTTGCATGTATCTGCTTAGGAAGAAGAAAGATATTTCCAATTAAAAGAATATTGGTGGTAATTCCTTCTGAGTTATACATTTGTAGATAACAAGTACTTTATTGGGGGATAAGGGCATCTATCCTGTTTATCACCCATAGGGACATAGCTGAGCACGGGTTTCTCTGAGAGACGCCGAGCTGATCAATAGCATCTGGGCTGCGTCATTTCAAAAGTGGAGACACGCCGGTTCCCAGTGAATGTGACAGGCATGTGACAAGAACGAGCTGCTTAATTGACATGCACAGGTTCCACAAAACTCCCAAACAATCAGATGCAGAAATGACTCAAGCGAGGATTTTGTTTTGTTTTGTTTTTAAGCTAGGGCAAGTAAAGCATAGATAGCATGAAGCAGGAGCCCTAGCACCTGGCCTGAAGGTTCTTCTGTAGAAAAGCTGAGGCACTGCTGTGTTCAATAGGGGTGGCACTTGTAAGTTTCAGGCAGAAATTGGATGACTTGGTTTCAAAGCTTTCCTGCTTAGAGCTGGAAAGTTCAGGCTGGCTACCTCTGGAGACAAAAAGATGCACAGGCTAGCAGAAATGGCCAGCAGCTGGGGATTCTGTCACAATGATACCAGTTTGGCTTCTGCCACAAAGAACTTCTCAAAGCAAGACCAGAGAATCACAGACTACTGAGTGGCCCATTTCCAAAGGTTACCTTTCCTAGGTCTCTGGCCTGCCTTCTGATCAGACAGTCCTCCCTTCCCCAGGGAAAACAGGCTGCAGTGAAGCAAAGTCTAGGTGCTGAGGACAGTCTCACCTATAGAATACCAGAGGCAGTAAACTCGACTAGAGGGGATAGCATATGGATAGGCTAAGAGCATGGATTCTAGCCATATGGTTGAGTTTGAACAGATAGGTCCACTCTCATTAGCTGGTGATCTTGAGAAAGTTACTTAACCACTCCGAGGCTCTATCTTGTTTTCTGTATGGTAGAGATGATTTCATTGTCATCTCATAGGGTTATTATGAGGATTAAATGAGTGAATACATGTCAATCATGTAGAACAGTGTTCAGCATGTAGGAAACACTCAAGAAATGTTAACAACTTAAATATTATGCCATTTAAGCAATGAACTTGCCAAAGACAGAATGATTGGCTTCTCAGGGCCCCCTCCAACTCTATGGTTTTAAGCAGCCAGATGGCTTTCCTCACTGTTTTGAAGACGTAGGCAAACTTATAGGGGAACACAAGATAATCTTTAGGGGTATGTGGATGGACAGTTTAAATTTTAATAACTATGCATTTATGATGTATCAGAAAGAATCAAGTCCATTATTCCTTGAACATTCTCATATATACACATACATACACACATATACTCTGGAGAAGGGAATGGCAACCCACTCCAGGATTCTTGCCTGGAGAATCCCATGGACAGAGGAGTCTCATGGGCTACAGTCCATGGGGTAGCAAAGAGTCAGACATGACTGAGAGACTAACACTACACCACACACATATACAGGCTTTCCTTGTGGCTCAGCTGGTAAAGAAATATATATATATCTCTCTTACAGAACATGTGCTATGCAATATGTGAAAAATCATAATGACAGTTGAACTGAATCTTAAAGGATGAGCAATAGTAATAGCGTGATTCTGCCAGGGGGACTGTCTATGCAAAGACCCAGGGGATAATCACCATAACAGCAAAGAAGAAAGACAAGGCTGGAGAGGAAGCTGTCAGAACATGGAATCTACATCATGTGAACCATGACTTTGTCCCAGAGGTGATGGGAAACACCTCTGGTGGATGGGGTTGCAGGGGACTTGGAGAAGGGAGCTGGTTAGGACACTATTGCCAGTCGAGATGATGAAGACTGAGAAAAGCAGGTGAAGTCAACAAATCTTTGGAAGAGAAAAGAAGATGCCCAGATTCTGGAACTAGTCTTGGCTTGAGGTAGGAAATTGTAGGATCTTAGGTCTTGGCTGGGGTTGGACTTGACTTAACTGTGAGATTAAATGGTTTCAGCTTTGAAATATGGGGGGTGACTACCAAAGTGAGCCTTAGGAAGCATCACAATGAACAAAGCTAGTGGAGGTGATGGAATTCAAGTTAAGCTATTTCAAATCCTAAAAGATGATGCTGTTAAAGCGCTGCACTCAATATGCCAGCAAATTTGGAAAACTCAGTAGTGGCCATAGAACTGGAAAAGGTTAATCTTCATTCCAATCCCAAAGAAAGGCAATGCCAAAGAATGTTCAAACTACTGCACAATTGCACTCATCTCACACACTAGCAAAGTAATGCTCAAAATTCTCCAAGTCAGGCTTCAACAGTATGTGAACCGTGAACTCCCAGGGATCAAATGGCCAACATCTGTTGGATCATTGAAAAAGCAAAACAGTTCCAGAAAAACATCTACTTCTGCTTTATTGACTATGCCAAAGCCTTTGACTATGTGGATCACAACAAACTGGAAAATTCTTCAAGAGATCGGAATACCAGATCACCTTACCTGCCTCCTGAGAAATCTGTATACAGCTCAAGAAGCAACAGTTAGAACCGAACATGGAACAACAGACTGGTTGAAATTGGGAAAGGCGTATATCAAGGTTGAATATTGTCACCCTGCTTATTTGACTTATACGTAGAGTACATCATGCGAAATGCCAGGCTGGATGAAGCACAAGCTGAAATCACAACTGCCAAGAGAAATATCGATAACCTCAAATACACAAATGATACCACCTTTATGGCAAAAAGCAAAGAGGACTAAATGGACTTTCATCACCTCTTATTGAAAGTGAAAGAGGAGAGAGAAAAAGTGGGCTTAAAACTCAACATTCAGAAAACTAAGATCATGGCATCCGGTCCCATCACTTCATGGCAAATAGATGGGGAAATAATAGAAACAGTGAGATACTTCATATTTTGGGCTCCAAAATCAACTGCAGATGTTAACTGCAGCCATGAAATTAAAAGACGCTTGCTCCTTGGAAGAAAAGCTATGACCAACCCAGACAGCATATTAAAAAGCAGAGACATTACTTTGCCAACAAATGCTATCTAGTCAAAGCTATGGTTTTTCCAGTAGTCATTTATGGATGTGAGAGTTGGATTATAAGAAAGCTGAGCCTTGAAGAATTGATGCTTTTGAACTATGGTGTTGGAGAAGACTCTTGAGAGTCCCTTGGACTGCAGGGAGATAAAACCAATTAATCCTAAAGAAAATCAGTCCTGGATATTCATTGGAAGGACCGATGCTAAAGTTGAAACTCCAATACTTTGGCCATGTGATGCGAAGAACAAACTCATTGGAAAAGACCCTGATGATGGGCAAGATTGAAGGTGGGAGGAGAAGGGGATGACAGAGGATGAGATGGTTGGATGGCATCACCGGCTCAATGGACATGGGTTTGAGCAAGTTCCAGGAGTTGGTGATGGACAGGGAGTCCTGGTGTGCTGCAGTCTATGGGGTCACAAAGAGTCAGACACGACTGAGCAACTGAAGTGAAATGAACCCTAGAATTCAGCCAACCCATAGAAGCTTATAAACAATTTAATTATTGGCTCCAATTATTTGCCCGTCCCCGTGAGTATATTTTTTTGTCTTGGCCAACACACAGAAGAGAATACTTCCTTACATCTTGACTTTGGACTTAGCCTTGTGACTTGCTTTGGCCAACAATAAAAGAGAAAAGGTAATTGTGTGTCGGTTCCAAGCCTAAGCGTTAAAAGGCCTTGTTCATTTCTTTCTACCTGCTTTCTTGAGCTTCTGCCATCAACAAGAGCAGAACAGATGTTGGCTAGTCTGCTGATCCCAGAAGGAAAAAATGGAGACAGGAGGAACAGAGCTGCCCCCGACACTGTAGCCTGAAGCAGAACTACTAGCCGAGCCCAGTCTAGACCAGGCAGACCCCAGACGTCCTGCAGACACAGGAGCAACAGTGAGTCCTTGTTTTAGGTAAATTTTTGCTCTGCCTTAAGGTGCCTAGCACAGTGCTTAGCCCCCACACCTCAAAATCAACTTGTTAGTTTCATTTGAGATGCTCATGGGAATTCAACTGGATACCTTGGCTCCCCATGGCAAGGGGAGGTCTAGACTCTTCTATGCAGGTGACAGAAAGTAAAAAGCTAGCGGGTGGTTTGCTTAGATGCGAGGGACAATGAGCTTGCTGTCCTGTCCTGCCCGCCGCCTAGTCACAGTATCTGAAGGAGAACACTGAAGGTCTATAGTAGTTTGGGACTCACAAAAAATAATTCATTATGCATAATGGTGATGTTGGCAGTGCATGCCAAATGGTTAAATCTAATGTAGCATACAGTTTCATTAAGGCACAACAAAATTAATCTATCCCTTCCCACCAGGAGGTTTAAACAAAAGCAATGGGGAAGGCGCTGCATGTAAAAAGCAGCAATTCATTAATGAAATGAAGACATGTAAAATAATTAGGCTTATAACAAGAGATTAGAGAACTAAATTAACCCTTCTGTTTACTTTGCACAGAATGCAGTGGAGAACTTTGGCAAATGTTAAGTTATTATGGAACTGTCACCTCAAAAAATGAAGCTGGTGGCCTCCCATAAAAGGAGAAACTCTTCAGTCCCAGTCCAAGGACCTTGTTTTACGACAGTTAAGACCGTATCTTTGAGATATTTCTGTTTCGGTCCTTGGAAGCATGAAAGAAAGCAGGTACAGCCATGCAGTTGCAAATGAAACAGTTAATTTTGAAAAGTAGGGATTTGATGTTGACATGCCATATGCTAACTTGGGTAATTAATAATATTGAAATGAAGGTGCTAATCTAAATCAATGGTGGGCTGAAGCTTTCCTTTGCCTGGTTAGTAATGATAAGCCAAGGGGGACAATTGAGCTTTTCTTAATAACTACCAAGTCCTCATCTGCGTGGGAGAACAAGGACCTGTTCATATCATGGGGAAAATGCAGCTTAGGATTTTAAGCAAACTAGGGAATGGGATGGGCACTCCTGACAGGCGGCCTGCTGGCTCAGGACCCTGACCCTGGCTTCTTGCACCTTGGTCTCTCGCACTGCAGATCTGCTGGCTTCTGTTTCCCACACTGGGCCAAACTCGCCCATGTGCTGTTGGGAGAAGTCTAGACTCTTAATAGATGTACATTGTAAATCCTGACGCTATGCATCCTGTCACTGAGGCTGTGGACAAGCCGAGACCTGGGAAGTGAATGACCACGGTAAAGAGTCCCCACCCACCCCTGTTGCGGAGAGTTTACTAGAAGCACCTTCCCCCAAGGGATAGAGACAGTGAGGAATGAAAGGGTGGCAGAGGCCCGCTCCACTGACTCAAGTCAGAGCTTCTCTATGAAGACTGAAAACAGTGCCCCCTTTAGGACCCTACCCACAGTGGCAACCCCACAAAGAATAAGTAGGCCCAGGCCAGGGTCTACAGCTCCCCCACATGCCACGCCCACGGTATAGATGCACAGGTATCTCACATACCCTTGACATCATCTCTTTCCAGCTTATCCTATGCTGATGAAAAACAGTGGCCATTAATTCATCCTACAGAATGAACTGAGGATCAGAAGGTTGTATGAGATACTGAGAATCAACATTAACATTTCCTTAGCACCTAATTTGTGGCTGGTGGTTTTTCTACATTGTCTTGTTTCTTTATCCAATGTCAAAGGAATTGTGTTCCATTTTAGAGATCAGTAAACTGGAGCTAAGACATTCAGAAATTGTCTGAAGTTGTTTGAAGGATGGCTGTGACATTTGAAGTTCTTACAGATACACAAATCATCTTCCATGGCAACTCTCCAAGCTATTTGGAGAGCAGAGCATATAAAATTATGGTGAGGGAGGAAAGAGACCAGAGATCAAGTTCCTCAAAGACAGTTGCAGTTACTTCTCAAAGCTCTTTGTTGAGTGCTGAGTCCAGAGTACATGACTTTGTGGTCCTCCCCCTCAACACTCCCAACCTCTTAAGCTATTACTGCAGGCAGAAAGGTTATATACTGTTTCAGTATAAGTATCTTTAATGAAGAATATTTGAAATTCTGGAATTTCTGTAGACCTAGGACTATCCTATTTGATTGAGCAATTTCAAAAAGCACTGTAACCCCTTCCTCTCATGTGTTCCCAATAATTCAGAATAGTTAGCTTTTCAGCATTGGGTCTTTCTGGTGACCCTCCTGGCCCAACTTGGCCCAAGGCAGAAAGAAAGAGAGCCAGAGTAAGAAGAAAAAGACCCTGATTCTTTCCTTCGTGGAATTCCTGGTGCTGTGTCCTATTCTCCAACTTCTATTGATACATGAGCTACTTTTCCCTTCCTGTTTGTGTGTTCCTTCAGTGCTTATCTGGGTGCCTGCCTTGTGGCAGACATTGCATTGATTTCATGTCTCTCATGGTATCTTATTTGTCACAGTAACCTTCAAAGAGGGCACTGCTGTCCCTGATTTACAGATGAGCAAACTGAGGCACAGAGGGCTGAATGGTTTCTCCATGAATCCTGTTCACAGGTAGACCCAGAACTTTCCAGCCTCCATTACACAGAGGACCTCCCTTGTCCCATATCTACGGCCATTGGTTTTGCTAGAAATGTGCCATTATTATACCCAGAGAGAAGGCATTACCCTCATTATCCTTATACCATTCAGACTGAAGTCCCAGGGTCATTCTGGGATAAATGAGAACGTAGAACCTCCTTAGCCTGTAGCGATCTTTATTAATCTTTAGCGATCTATTTTCCCTGCTGAGCCACAGCACAATTTCCAATGCTAAGTAGAACAGTCCCTCCCTGAGAGGTGTTATGTCCTTGCTGGTGCTTCTAACAAAGAAAATAGATTGTAAAAGTTGGCAGACCTGTAAATAGATGGTGTCCAGAGCCTAACATAGTGTCTTGTGCATATTAAGTGTCTGATGCTGGTTTGATACAAATGAATGAATGAACAAAGGAGTGACTCTCAGAGGCCTCTAAGGCTTCTCTGATCAGGTTATTGCTGTTGACACAGACTTGTGTGAAAGGTGGATAGACAGCACGCAGGCATGTCAGCACTGTCTTGCTCTAACGGTAGCCTACAGTGGGGGTGTGAGGCACACGGCTCCTTGTGGAAACACTCTTTGTATTCATGCTCAGAATTCGTCTGAGAGTCCCCACAAAGGTTTGTGGGATTTGTTTTTAGGATTACCTGACACGCATTCAAAGCAACTGACTTCAGAGCAAATACTAAGGAGCCACTTTGTTCATTGTCACTGATGTAACGGGGATCAAAAAGAAAACTGGATATAAATCTATAATTTTTTAAGAAAATTGTGTTTTATTTATTGAAGGTGAAGAAATCTCCACTTCATGACCCGCTTCTTTGACTAATTAAATATAGGGTGAAAGGAATTAGGTAGCCAGTGATTTGCAAGTGTTCAGACCCTTGAGGGAACATGATGTGTATGGATTTTTCCATTTCAAAAAATATATATAAGTAAGAGTAAATCCTTTGTGCATAAATTACGTGGATGTGATTAAGGCTCAAGGTCAAAAGTAGACATTTCTCTTTATGATTTTATTTTCCCCATAATCTGCTTCCTCTCTCCATCCCCATATCTTACTACCTCCTGGGTCTTAGGCTACTTGAACTGAGAGGAACATAGAGTCAACCACGCTTGGGAGGCAGTTTTCACTTACCTCCGGTGGACTTTGTACTCTGAGTCACAGTACCTTTTGGACCATTTTCTTACTGTCTTTACAGACATCTGTCTGACCTTGTTCTGTTGTGCTACCTGCTTTTGATTCTTGCAGTAACTTTGAATTATGCTCTAGTAATATCATGCAGAAATACCCAAACTTAATCAGCTTACTGATCACCACTGAAAACTCTGTATTTAAATCAAATTTGCATTTGGTCTATAGGTTAATTTGGAGAGGACTAACATCTTTTCTATTCTCCAATAAAGTTTAATGATTATCTCTATAAAGAGCTTGTGCAACTTTTGTTAGATTTGTTGTAATGGCTTTGGTTGCATTTTAAGCTGACATCCATTCAAATGTACATTTTCTAATTGTTACAGATGTATAGGGAAGCTATTGATTTGGGTATATTGATCTTGCTGTTATTATTGTTCAGTCGCTCAGTCATGTCTGACTCTTTGCAACCCCATGGACTGCATCACGCCAGGCTCTATCAACAACTCCCAGAGCTTGCTCAAACTCATGTCCATCAAGTCCATGATGTCATCCAAACATCTCACCCTCTGTCGCTCCCTTCTCCTCCTGCCTTCAATCTTTGCCAACATCAGGGTCTTTTCCAATGAGTCAGTTCTTTGCATCAGGTGGCCAAAGTACTAGAGTTTCAGCTTCATCATCAGTCCTTCCAATGAATATTCAGGGTTGATTTCTTTTAGGATTGACTGGTTTGATCTCCGTGACATCCAAGGGACTCTCAAGAGTCTTTTCCAGCACCACATTTCGAAAGTGTCAATTCTTTGGTGCTCAGCCTTCTTTATTGTCCAGCTCTCACATCCATACATGACTACTGGAAAAATCATAGCTTTGACTACACAGACCTTTGTCAGCAAAGTGATGTCTGCTTTTTAAAACACTGTCTAGGTTTTTGACATAGCTATTCTTCCAAGGAGCAAGCGTCTTTTAATTTCATGGCTGCAGTCATCGTCCACAATGATTTTGGAGCCCAAGAAAAAGAAATCTGACATCATTTCCACATTTTCTCCATCTGTTTGCCATGAAGTGATGGGACCGGTTGCCATGGTCTTAGTTTTCTGAATGTTGAGTTTTAAGCCAACTTCTTCACTCTCCTCTTCCACTTTCATTAAGAGGCTCCTTAGTTTCTCTTCACTTTCTGCCATAAGAGTGATGTCATCTGAGTATCTGAGGTCATTGATATTTCTCCCGGAAATCTTGATTCCAGCTTGTGCTTCATCCAGCCCAGCATTTCTCATGATGTACTCTGCATATAAGTTAAATAAGCAGGGTGACAATATGCAGCCTTGACGTACTCCTTTTCCGATTTGGAACCAGTCAGTTGTTCCATGTCCAGTTTTAACTGTTGCTTCTTGACCTGCATACAGATTTCTCAGGAGGCAGGTAAAGTGGTCTGGTATTCCCATCTCTAAGAATATTACATAGTTTGTTGTGATCCACACAGTCAAAGGCTTTAGAATAGTCAATGAAGCAGAAGCAGATGTTTTTCTGGAATTCCCTTGTTGAGCTCTTATTAATTGAACAGTTTACATGATAGATATTACTAGGTCTCCCTAAGCATACCAAGAAAAAAAAAAAAAGCCAACACTTCCTAAGTACCCTACAGTAAGGGGATATGTGACCAGGGTGGCCAATGAAATGGGAGTGCAAGTGATGTGGGTCATTATTAGACTGAAGCAGTGGAAAGCTCCTGCATGATTTTTCTCATCTTTCTCTTCTCCAGCTGAAGTAAGTGTGGACACCTGGCTTTGAGATAGCAGAGTCTGGGTTGATGAATCACTACATAGTAGAGAGTCACTCAGAATTTCAACAGACTGCATACAAAGGAAATGAACTGCTGTTGTGTTAAGTCACTGATGTTTCAGGATTGTTACCACAACATAATCCAGCTTCCATTGACTGATACAGTTTGTATATAGATTCCCTTGTATTTTTTATGTGAACCATTATAGTAACTGTGAATAATAAGTTTGATTTTTTTCCTTTCTAATTCTTAGGTAATTAAAGTTTCATGAATACCAAACTTAACAATTAATGAAGTTGACATGGTGTTACATTTCATAGATCTTTAATTAAACATTTATTAATCTTGATTTGCAATTTTCCTCTGTGTTCTTTCAGTTTTCAGACATTTGCTGGGTCCTTAAAAAGATGATAGGCCCCAGGCCCTGTGATAAGAGGGCCTAAGTGTTAAGAAGGCCCTAGTTAGGCTGGATCTTACTTTAACTTAACAATCTAGGGGCCTGGCCAGTCAAGGCTGGAAAGTCTCCCTGTTTTCCAGTTCATCCTTTCCTTTAGGAGTAGAATCAAAGTTAGTTTTCATTCTCTCCTTTTACTTCTAGAATTTGGGAAAGGATCTGAATATCCTATTATTACCATTTTAACACTGTAGGTATGCTCTAGTTCAAAAAGGTCCAAAATAATAAAACCTGACCTTATCAAAGAATATATGAATTGAAGGATGATAATTTGCTTTACAAAGGGTTCCCTGCTCCACAAAATGAATTCAACTTTGGTGTCCCTAAAATAGCCAGTTCCCTTGGTGCATGTTAAATATAATTCAATTTACAAAAATTCGATTTGCATATAACCTTTTCAGTAGCACATCCATTGTGCAAAGCAATGTACACTTGTAATTGGCTGCAAATTGCCAGGAGACCACCTTTGCACATATTGTTCCTAGATGTGCGATTTTTTCTTAATCTCCACGGGATAGAAAGTGGAGTGGCTAAATTTCCAGTTGTTTATCTGATCCCACTGACTATGCTGAGAGAGGACATTTGCCAATTATTTGGGGGCGACATGTGCTTTGTACAGATTAATGTTGTGCACTGGGAAACAGGAGGTATGGGATGGTTAAGGGAACTGAATGTGGATTGTCTGGCTGGGCTCAGGATAACAGTCTTGCTAGGCTGAGGAAGCTCTCTTTATCTTGGTGGCTTGACAGGCATCAGGGGAAAGTGAAATGAAACAAGGGATAATTTATAGTCATGGGTTTGGATATCAGTTTTTTTCCCCCATGAGGCAGTGGACCTGCAGGAGCATCTTCCCAGAGAGGCAGACCCAGTCTAGTGACCCGAGCCATGTGGTTAAACCGCGTCCCAGCAGACCCACCAGCTACAGTGACCTGACCCCAGGGGTTCTGTGTGTAGCGGGTTCTGGACACAGAAAGCCACGGTACTAACTGAGCAAGGTAAGCGTGGCATTTTCTCACATGTCATATGAAAAGTGGCATCTTTTATGGCAAATTGAATTAATTAAAGCAGATCATTGCCTATGATGCCAAGATGCATCTAAAACCCTGTTTGACGTGAATATTAAAAACCCTGCCTGGCTCATCTTTTCAGACATGATACCTTCCTCACACATTCCCACTGCCCCCTTCCCCGGGCCTGACACCAGGGCCCTTCTCTTCTGATTAGGAAGTTCCCTACAGGATTTCATGCAGGTGGCTAACAGCGCTCCATCCCTAGGCTAGCCTGCAGGGTGTGTCAGACTCCTGGCAGAGTTGGATCCCTCCCTCCCAGAGACACTGGCTCCTCCACCAGCTTCAGAGAGAAGCCACTGAAAGGAGCTGAGGAACCCTACCTAAGACCTAGTTTTTTGTTTTTCTACTGGAGGGAATGACTCCTTATTCTCCAGTTCAGCTGAGCAAGTCTCTCACGCCACAAGTTCAACTCCCAGAAGGTAAGACTTGATGCCTTCTTGTTCTGAGGCAGGTGTTCTAAATTAACTGCCATAAACACCGGGGCATGGAGCAGTCAACAACAACTTGAAACCGGGAATTTTTGCTAAATCAAATAAAAATATTGCGTTATTTCTTAGAATTCTTAGACGTCCACATTTGGGGTAGCTGATTAAAACACTTTATCCCAGCCAACCTCCAACAGAGAATCTGTTATTTAACAAAATTTTACTTTTGCTGTGGTGGGAGGCAGGGCTGCCACCTCAGGGGTACAGGACGCACCCCACACAACTCTCGATGTGGCATTCGCAGAGACGGTGAGGACACTGCCCCAAGGACCAGCGGTTCACGGCGTGCACAGCCGTGCCCTCTAGCGCTGGCCCTGGAAGAGTGGGCTGACAGACTTCTATCTCGGTGGCCTGAATCTGGTAAACGCCGACAGCCTGGCATGCAGACGGACCTGGGTTCACATACGTGCTTTCACCACTTATATTCTCTGCGATCTTGGACCACCTGCACAGCCTCTCCCCGATGAACCACACACAGCCATGTCTGACTCACAGACTACAGAGAGGCTGAAACAGGAGAATGGGGTGGAAGCCCCTGGCGTGTTGTCCATCATAAATGTAAGGTTCCCTTCCCGTGAGTGCCGCCGGGAGCCAGGTGCATCCAACAGCCAGACTGGACAGTAAATTTGTCTGTCTTTCATCTGCTTTGATCCCAGCGGCTGCGGGGACAATGGGAAAGTAACAGACAATGGCGTTGTTGCTGTGAGGCTTTCACATGGCCTGCCTGAGCGCGGTACCCGGATGTGCTAAGCTTCAGGCGCATCGGCTCCACAAAGCCTCGCAGAAAAGCTTCCCTATGGTTTTTTCTATTTGCATTAAAGCCAGGTCACTACCTTAGTGGGGGAAGAAGATTGATGGCAGGTGGGGCGGGTGGGGCGTGGGTGGTGAGGGCACCTGTGTGCCTTCCATCCCCAGGGAGAAAAATACTGACCGGGAAGGAGGGAGAATAGAGTAAGAGACTCTGAAATCTTTTTATTTTTCATTCTTTCTGTGCTGCTTTCCTTTCTGTGCGTGGCATTGTGTCCAACAGGAGCACTGAGGGAAGAGCTGCCCTTGAAGGAGGGGGTTGTGTGTGTTCATTAGTGACCAAGTGACCAGCCCTCACCAAGTCCTTTAGAAACTGGGAGTTCAGTCTGGCCCCTGGGCAGCCTCCTTGATTCATTAGGAAACTAGAACCTTCTGGGTTAAATCGAGCATTTTGTCTGAATGAAGGTTTTTCCCATCTGTGCACCCAGACATGGCGGCCACAGGAGATGCATGGATTCTAAGGCTTCCTCCAGCCTGTGGGTCCTGGGGAGGGGGATGGGAGCATAAGCAATCCATACCATTGCCTCCTTTGTCTGAAGGAGGGACTGGATGTGGAGGATGTGTTTGCCCCTTTCTCCCCAAGTTCCAGGGGGAACCTTGAACCTGAGGTTGAAGCTATTCAGATTCAGTAATTACAGGCAACAAGGAGAGAAATCTTCCAGGGCCCAGCCCTCAGCTGGCAACAGCAGCATTCATCCTGTTTTTCTGAAGAGAGTCAGAGATGTCAGTCCTGACCATGGTGTAAGACTTGGGGAACTTCAGAGGAGCCCCAGAGCAGCTCCTCACCTTGCTCATCTTGCCTCCTGTCTGCCTCTCAGCTGCCCAGAATTGACTATATCATCCTAAGCTCAGTTTTCCCTCTGCCTCTTCATCCGGAGACCTCCCCCAGAGCAGCATTAACCCAGGCAAAGCCCCAAACCTCCCTGGGCCTATTTACCTTTAAAAAAAAATGTCCCTGGTTGAGAAGTTCAAGTCGAATGTGGAGGCGAAAGCATTTTGTAAACCATAGTACACTGAAGAGTATGATTGTTCTCCTTGGGAGGGCAGGGGCGCTGAAATGAGGCTGGCCTGGGTTTCATCCTCCTATCTACGGTAGAGACATCAAACTAGCAGACCTTGGAGTCCCAGGTATTTGTATTTATACAGTGCTTAAAAATATTTAAAATTCATTGCCAGTGTTAAAAAAAACCACACACACAGTAAATTTTTACATTAAAGAAATGGAGAAAAGGGAACCTTCCTGCATTGTTGGTGGGAATGTAAACTGATACAGCCATTAAGGAAAACAGTATGGAGATTCCTTAAAAAGCTAGGAATGAAGCTACTATGTGGCCCAACAATACAACCTGAAAAAACCATAATTCTATAAGACACATGTACCCCAATGTTCATTGCAGTAATACTTACAATAGCCAGGACGTGGAAGCAACCTAGATATCCATCAACAGATGAGTGGATAAGGAAGTTGTGGTACATTTGTATAATATTATTCATCCATAAAAAGGAATGAATTTGAGTCAGTTGTAGTGAGGTGGATGAACCTAAAACTTTTTATATAGAGTGAAGTGAGCCAGAAAGAGAAAAACAATAGATTAATGCATATGTATGGAATCTAGAAAAATGGTACTGATGAACCTAGGAGAGAATGGATTTGTGGACACAGAGGAGGAAGGTGAGGGTGGGACGAATTGAGAAAGTAGCACTGACATGTGTAAAATAGATTGTTAGTGCGAAGTTGCTAAGTAACATGGGGAGCCCAGCCTGGCTCTCTGTGATGATCTAGAGAGTAGAATGAGCGAGAGGAGGGAGGCTAAGGAAGGAAGGAGGATGCACACACACACACACACACACACATATATATATAATTATGGCTGATTTGCCTTGTATGGCATAAACTAACAGACAAAATCATAAAGTCATTTTCCACCAATTAAAAAAATAATTTTTTAAAAGTAGAAATGGATTTCTAACTTCACTTGAAAAATGAGACAGCCAGGTCACAATGGCCACAGTGGCCATCTTGGGCTGTAGTATCTGCCCCTTCACGTAGTCGTGTGCTCGCTATTTCAACACAGTCTCCACCACTCCTAGTGTCTTACACCCTCGCTGTTCCATCCCGTTGCCTAACTAGCACTTACGGGCATCGAACTTACAGCCTCTCTCCTACTGTGGGTTTACCTGAGAAAGTTGCCTCTTATCCCCCACTTTATTTTTCCTGCCACTGCAACCACCATGCTTCCTCCCTATCCAGAGGAGACTTGCCTTTTCTGAAGCAAGGAGGGAAATCCATTGCTGAGAGGAACAGTTTGGAGGATGTCTCCGTAAAGCACCAGCAAAAGCTTGTTCAGGGATCCTCAGTCTTGAACAGCCGCTCCAAGAGGACTAGGTTTAGTTTCCACTGAGCAGCAGCTATTCAAACATTGAGTGTGGTGCTCTGATCAGCTATGGCTATGTAATTAGCTACCCCAAAGCTTAGGGGCTTAAAATAATCTATTAATTTGTCTGACATTTCCGTAGGTGAACAAGGCTCAGTGGGTAGTAATCACTTACACTATCTCATCCTTCTGCACTCAGAGGGTAGCTGGACCCAGTTGCCCCCAGGTTCCACTGGGCTGAAAATCTAAGATGACCATTCGCAAGGCTGGCAGTGGATTCTGGCTGGGAGCTCAGCTGGGGCTGTTCACTGAAGCACCTGTGTGTGTCCTCTCCCTGTGGCTCGGGCCTCTCACCACGTGGCAGCTGGGTTCTAAGTGTCCAAAGAGCGAGCATTTCAAGAGCCCCAAGAAGAAGATGCAAAATGTCTTATGCATCGGTTTTAGAAGTCACACAGTGTCTCTTCTGCCATATTTCATCAGTCAAATGCAAGTCACAGAACCTGCCAGATGCAAGAAATCAGAAGTACACAAAGCATGAATAATGCAAGGCATGATTCATTGAGGGAGCCATCTTTGGAAACTTACCACCACGGGTAGCATTGGTGAGGTTGGTCCTTATTTCATAACTCTTTTCACACGTGGGCTTTTTCCTTCTAGAATAACTCATCTCCTCTCCCTTCAGCTTTCCCCAAGGTAAGATATTAATGAGATCATATTTGAACTCCCTGACAAAGTAATGCCTCCGTATAAAGCATACTATTATTATCAGCCTGCCTGATCACTCCCACCTGGGGTCCCCAGAAGACAGGATGAGGGACGACATTGCACATATCTCAACAACAAACAAAACTTCATTAAATCCATTGAAATAACACAGACATTCAGATTTAGCACAGATCAAATCCTATTACCAACAAATTACACTGAATTGCCTCCCCAAATCTGTAGAGCCAGATGTTTTCCAAGCCCTAACTTCCTTTAGGCAAACACCCAAAGTAAGCAATGTGAAGGACTCCCAAAGAATGAGAACATCCCCTGACATTGGGTAGGATGGGGTTTGACCCATTTTCTTTTAGTCACAGGTTAAGAATCTTAAAATCAGAAAGAATAAACATGTAGGATTCCTGAGTGTGAGGAATGGCTGAGAAACGGGTCTTATTTAAATTGTAGAAAATGCATCTCTACACTGCTAGCAGGCATCCCTTCCCAGCCCTGGGGGATTTCCAGCAGAGCCTCTGGTCTGTTTCTGGGAGCTTGCAGTGCAACAGCACGTGTGGCACTCCGCTCCAAATCCAGAATCTTCCCCAGCAAAGAGGGTAAACTCAAAATAAAGGTAAGGGTTTCAGATCATGTAAACTTCTGGGGTAGCAGCAGAAATATTGACATTGACAGATTTGAGACACTTCCCTGCATAAAGTCCTTGCTTTTACATTTTCTGAATACTCACATTTCTTAACATTTTCCTGCTTATTTCTGTTAGGGTTAGGCCAGATGTTCAGCCACTCAGGAATGCTCCTGCAGACAGCAGCCCCTCTCCCAGGGCAAACCCCCCTGAAGCTCTGTGGATCTACCTCCTATCCCTGAGCCTTCTCCTAAAGACTACCAGTTCTCATTTCAGGAGACATCTTTCCTTCCCTATTAAAGGTCATAACATCCCAGGCATTCAGCTCCAGCCCACGAAGATCTCTACCTTCTTTACTTCCCTCTGCTTGGCCAAGGGAGGAGCAGTGAGCACACAGGAACCGGCTGGAGGCTAGAGGCCGATCAGCCTTCTCCCATGGTTTCTAGAAATGTGGCATACCTAAAACTGGAGATACCTGTGATCTTAGCCAAGGCACCATTTGTTCAGGCCTTTTTCATGCTTTCCTCCCTCCCAAATGCATCCATTTCTGCCCTTTTGCCTTTTTTGCTAAAGAATGCTATCCTCATCACCCCTACTCCCCAGTTCACAGGCACCTTACCCTTGCTCCAGCTACGGGCAGCCCCTAACCTTCATCAAGGCTCACAGCTAGATCCCAGGTGCTCTGTATTGCTGATGGCTGGTTGTCTTCTATTTTGCCTTTCTTGCAACAATCCTAGGTTGGGAATCTGCTGAAGAGTCTGGGATCCAGAGTGAATACCACCATGCAAGAAGAGGCAGTGCTGGGGACAGTCTATACTCAAATTGGGCACCGCCTTTTGTGTGGGTTCGTCTTGCCCATCCCAGCAGATTAACCAGCAAAAGCCAGGCTTCCTCTTTCTATCTGTATCTGTTTCCACCCCAGCCAGCACAAGGCTCTGCTCGCAGTGGACACTCCGTATTAACGACCCAAAGGCTGACAGTCCCAGGCTGCACCCTGAGGCCAGAGTCTCCCTCTACCTCTACGAGGACCCCAAGTGCTGGGTTGGGTTAAGAAGCCCCTAAGGAGCTATCTGCAAAGAGTGTCCTGGCTGCGTGCTGTGCTGTCGCTTTAGTCGTGACCGACTCTTTGCGACACTATGGACTGTAGCCCGCCAGGCTCCTCTGTCCATGGGATTCTCCAGGCAATAATACTGGAGTGGGTTGCCATGCCCTCCTCCAGGAGATCTCCCCAACCCAGGATTGGAAACCTTGTCTCTTATGTCTCCTGCATTGGCAGGAGATTCTTTACCACTAGCACCACCTGGAAAGCCCAAGAGTGTCCTTAACTCCCATGATATGTCACACGGGGAGGGTTCAGCCAATTTTGAAGTCCATGGCCAGAATTTGTTTCTAGTAGCTTAAGTCTGCTTTCTTAAAGGTTAAGCTTTATTTTTAACAAGTTGGAGAGATTCAAGATTGTCCGTGGGTAACGACCCTCTTTCTTGCTTGCACTGGAATACTTCTTGAATGGTGTAGTGTCAGCAGTTCTGAGTGTGGTGGGCAGCCTTCAGCCTGAGCCAACAGGAGAGGGGCCATCAGTGAGGTGTCATTAATCATCACGCAGATTAACTTTTCCTAAATTCTTTATTTTTAAAAAACATGTCTGCATATTTTCTTGGGAACCTGAGCTGTGAGCATTGGGTTTATACGCATTTGGGAAGGAAAAGATTGGGAACTGTGCTTGAAGATGGCCTTATTCTCAAGGTACCTCCACCACCACAGAGAACGGCCACAGAGCCTCACTCAAGTGTTCACATCCCCTCTGTGAGGAGGTGGAAGCCTGACAGGTCTACACATCACTTGCCTAAGGAATTTTTTTGCCTCTCCTCAATGTGATAGAGACTTGGCGTGCTAGCCTCAGGGTGCGGTGGGAAGCTTGCCTTCTTACATTGTCATCTTATTGATCATGATATATGCCAGTAATTGCGTCTTCTGCTTTATGTATTTTAATTACTTGCCTTCTTTTCTCTCTGTCTTTGAGTCTCTGAGCGATTGGATCACCAAGGGTGTAACTTCAAATTATTCTAATAAAGAAATACGTCTGCTATGATGTTGACCCTCTTAATTATTTTTTATATAGAGCAGCTCCAAAGTGAAAATGTGTCTGGAGGGATGCTGTTTGTGAAAGCAGAGTTCTTCACTTTGCTGGGCTTCAGAACTGTGAGTGAACTCTGAGACACACCCATCAAGCAAAGTAAGGCATGCTGCAAACCTGTGGACTGTGGTGTGTGGAGCTGTGTGTGTGCGTGCACGTGCGTACCTGCGTGTGTGCACAATCGAGGCACACCTTTCCGCAAGACACGAACCACAGAGCTACTTGACTTTATCTGGACAACAGGACACATTCCAGGATAGGAAACGTAATTCAAAATAAAGATCAGATGGAACTTTGCCTGGTGGTCCAGTGGTTAAGAAGCTGCCTTCCAAAGCAGGGGACACGGGTTCTATCCCTGGTCTGGGAACTAAGATCCCACATGCCGTGGGGCACCTAAGCACACACGCCACAAGTAGAGAGCTGAGCACTGCAGTTGCTGAGTCCATGTGCTCTAGGGCCCATTCTCTGCAACAAGAGGGGCCCTTGGGCAGCAACTGGAGAAGCCCGAGTGCCTCAAAAAAGACCGGCACGGACAAAGTAAAATTAAAACAGCAACAGCAATCATCTGCTCTCTGTGTTCAAAAGGAGCTGCTAATCAGAAAATGTTCTCCTCTGTCCTCTAACCTCCCTTGTCTATGCCCTGCGTGCTGCCAGGATGCTGCAGCTTTACTCTGACTTAGGGTAGGAACCAGTGGGGGAATCCGGGGTGTGACCCCCATCGATCCCCAAGGGGAGCTCCTTGAACTGGCCTTCCCTCCCCTTGCTGCCCACTGGTAAAGGCAGGATCAGAAAAGAGAAGATGAAGCTTACCTCAGCCTTCAGTACCAGAAGACCCCTTTCTTTTTAATTCCTACTTCATGTGCTCGCTTCGGCAGCACATATACTAATTCCTACTTCACTTGGTGAGAAATTTTTTTAAAAAGCCAATTCTGAACAAATTCTTTATATCTTTGTTGCATAATTAAAATGAACAAACATACATAGTTTAATTTCTTTAAAATGATTTTTATACATTATGTCTGTCATCTTATAAGGCATATAGTTTTATTTTCACTTAATAGCTGAGGAAACGGAGACTCAGAGGAGTGAAGTGACTACTCTGAAGACACACAGCAGTTAGGGCAAAGCCAGGACTTGACTCTCCCTCATCTGACTGCAAGATCAGTTCTTTCCAACACATTTTTCCTCTTAATTCCTTTGTCCTGCCTAGCCTATTTCTCTTTAGTTCATCAGGAATCAGTATATTACTCTAATGTTATAAAACCACCTTTTCCTCCTTTAGGTGCCACTTAACAGACTGATTTTCTTCGGTGGTTTTAGGGAAATCATCTCGTTACAAACTGGCTGTGGTACACATGTCCATACGTAAGTGTCCTTGGTCCAAGCACTGCGGTTGCTGGGGCTATAACAGCAGCTGAAGGGACCTCGCCATGACCTGCCTCCGTTCTGTGCTGTGAATGCCCCGGGCTTCTGTCCCACTGACCCAGCTTCTCAGGCGCAGTGCTCCCTCTGGGATTTTAGAGGACGTTTATAGCGATCACTAGGTACTGCTAAGTGCCAGTCTCTCTGCTTGATGCTCTACATGTATTATCTTTCATCTTCAAAGATCCCTATAAGATACGGATGGTAATGATGCTGATCACCCCCAGTTCATAGGTTAGGAAACGGAGGTTCAAGGAGTGTGAAAGTGAAAGTCGCTCAGTTGTGTTCGACTCTCTGCAACTCCATGGACTATACACTTCGTGGAATTCCCCAGGCCAAAATACTGAAGTGGGTAGCCTTTCCCTTCTCCAGGGAATCTTCCTCAACCCAGGGATGGAACCCAGGTCTCCCACATTGCAGGCAGATTCTTTACCAGCCTAGCCACAAGGGAAGCTCAAGGAGTTTAGGCCATTGTTTATGCAGAGCTGCAATTTATTTTGTCTCTAAAGTCCACATTGTTTCTTCATATTCACTTTTCCTTTGTATTTTGATATTAACTGCTTGATTTGAGAGAGCAAAAAGACTCTTGATATCTTAATGGAGAAAAACACGGAAAACATTATTATCAGCACCCTTCAGGTTACCCTAAAGCCACAGGATGAAGCCTGAGGCTCATGAGTGGTGAACTGGCGTAAAGAATGTGAGAATCAGGAATTCCAGACTCTAACTCCAAGGCCCTAGCTAAGTGCACTAAGTCACACTAACCACCTGTGTGACTTTGGGCAAGTTGGTTTGCCTCTCTGGACCTCCATTTCCTCACCCGTATTAAGAGCTTAGAGGAGGGGCTCTCTGAAGCCCCACCCTGTTCTACGACTCCCATCACACACCTACTGGGATCTGTTCCTTTTCAGGACAATTCTGCCACTCAGAATCTTATGAAGCAAAAAAATTCCATTCCCCATAACCACACATTCCGCATTCCCACTTCCCCAAAGCATATGGTGCCATGGATGCATGCCAGAAGCACTGTGAACGGAAGTGAGGAATGAATGAACATCAGCAGTCAACATGTTGAGTTTGTCCTTGTTGTCCTTACTACTGAGCATCTACAGTGGGTATGGGAGATGGTCCTTTTTACCAGTTATTTCAAGGACGTGGTCTCTGTCTTGGTGGAGTTAATTATTTCAAACCCTCTCCTTTATGGTCCCATTAGCAACTCTGTCGTGCCCTAGTCTTCTTTTTGGCATTTTCTATTTTTCAGTATCTCTCCATGTTTGGCATATTAAACAAATTTTTTTAAAAAACTAGACTTTAAATAAAGAAAAAATATAAGATCTAATGTCTCATGTTGGCTCATGGGTGGAGGGTTGAGTGAAGACCTATTTCTGATGTGCAGAAGTGTCAAGTGACGTGAGGAAGAAAGGATGGCAAGATGTTTGGTTTTGACACTAATCAATTTCTCTGTTCTTTCTCAGTCCCTCTAACTCCATCCTAATTTTACCTTTTATCATAAAGGCTCAGGACCCTGATAGAGAAGGGGGTGGTGGTGGGGAGAGTGGGGATATAGAGAGGGTGAGGAACAGAGCGAATTAAGGATATTTCCTGAGCTATCATTTGGCACAGAATCCATCAAAATACTGATCATTAAAAGTCAGACTTTCATTTTTAAAAACAAATCCAGGTTTTTGTTTTGCTTTGTCATTTGCTTGGGTTTGTTTTTTTTTTTTTTATCATTGGCAAGACTGTAATTTTTTGGAATGTTATTGATTTCTTCTGTTGATCACAAAAGCTATGTGCCCAACCAAACCTGCTCAGAGAAGAGCTCTGTGGCCAGGCTGGTACCCCAGCCTGAGGGAAGCCCAGCATAGCCCTATCTGCCTGCGGCAGCAGTGCAGGAATTCAGCATTCTCCCTCAGTGCTCCTGCCCTAGGAAGGGAGGGGCTGTGGAGAAGAGGGCAGGGCCTCTGGGGTGTTTGCCAAAGTATCACAAGCACTTAGAATAGGAACATATGCAATAGAAATTCCCTCCCCAGGGGTACACTGGGCAGCAGGGTGATGGGCAGTAGGTAAGATGGTGAACAAAACGTTCGTCTGTGATGACAACCTGAAGAAGCGTGGAAAGGTTTTTATTAATGACACAGGTTGCAGACACTCCTGCCAGCTACAAACTGGGGTCATCCTGTGTTGGGATCCCACTCCGTGGCTGGCCTGGTGAGGAGCAGCACACACGTGGCTCAGTCACAGAAGATTCCTATGCTGCAGCTGTTAGGTTGGAGGTGGGTGGTGAACTGGTCTAATCCACAGTAACATCAGGCTGTTTTAAGACGGTAGGGAAAGGGTGCAAGTGCCTCACTTTCATCTCCATAATACTGCCAAGGCCATGAAAGTATGAACTGGCCCCAGGCCAACAAAATGAGCAGTGTAAGATGCAGGGAGAGACCCTCAGAGTGTTGTGGCTGCATGGTCATGATCCCCCAAAACACTAAAGTGAAAACAAATCAAATCAATGGGTTACTATATCTTCATGGGTTAAAAAATCGGCCTGCTTTCTTTTTATTTTCTTCACTGATGTTGGATCACTGAATTAATGAGTCTGGTCTCCATTCCCTGTTGGTTTGACTTGGATGTAAATGTTGGGAGGAGAATCCTAGGTTGTGTATCTGTTCTAGACAATTGTTTGTATTGGGGTAGCTAAGGACTATGGGGACAGAAAAATGAAAAGGAAACAGAGGTGATAAGAAGTGGGTCAAGGTAAGAATTGTTGAGGGCTGGTGGCATAAGGGACCAGGACAAACTGAGATTGTAGCAAAGAGAACTTTTGAGATGAATGACTTCTGAAAAACTATTTATGCCACAGTCCCAGATATTGTACAAAAAATATTTTGAAGTTCTTGTGACTTACACAGAATATTTAATAAATGTACACTTTTATTGTCACAAGATACCATTTTAAGTTGAAATGGGTTTATGGAGTTTCAATAGGATATTCACTTTGAATGGGTGGGATAGACAGACGTGATTGTGAATTACCTGAGATCTGAGAAAGACCCCTGGGAAAGGCACTTGACTTTGTGTAGGATTAATCGCCCTCTAAAATCTCAAGTTCATTTACATATATTTCTAAGAGACACTGAACCACATTCATTTCCTCAGAAGCTCTGCTTGTTCAGTTTACTGACACCAGGCTCTCTAAGGCTATTGTCATGATGATACTTGAAGCCTATTCTGGTTGGCTAGAACATCCTTTGAAATTGTCTCGTACCTACTTTTCTCAGAATGTGTACAATGAAGAAAATTCATTTCCTTCCTGTCGAGAGAAGTTAATGATCATTTTCTGTTATATTAAAATATTACCCATTGTTATGACTTCAGTTTAATGTTCCTGCAGAAATCACCACGTGCTGAAGAGTTTAGCTATGCCATGGCCAAAGCACCTGTGTGTTATTTCAGAGTTTCTTTAAAAAAAAAAAAATGGGTTGTTGCAGATGAATTATGGGGGAAAAAAGGAAAATCACACCATTTCAGGAGAATTATTCAGTAATTATATTTTTAAACTCACTTTTAGCATGAAAACCCAAATTTTTAACAATGTTGTCTCCAGAATATAATTATAAGTGCCACATTGAGTCTCTGAACCAGAAATAAGAGCCTTCCTTTAAGACATAATAAATGCTTTAAGTGTCAGGACAATGTTCCTCTTCAGGGAGAGATGAAAAGTAGAATTACAGGCTACTTCTGCATTGTATTTCCTCATGTAGTTTAGTTACCATTGTTATTTTTTCTATTTCCTGCCCTCCTTGGGGGTTCATCATTTGTGTCCACAAGGACAAAGACAGGGCTGGGAAATGGACAGATGGAAAAACCAGAGTGACCTCAGAGGATTCCCAAACTCCATGAATTAGAGGTATCTCGTTCCATATTTTGGCAAATGTCTGACCACTAGGACCAGAATTTTAGCAATGTGAAGGAGACTGTAGTGGGAGCAGTGAAAGGAAGGGGACAAAAAGCTGGGATTTTAAAGTGGGTGAGATACTTTTGAGGAGAAGGGGGAACCGTGTGGAATTCATTTCCAGCAGGCCAATCTAGTATTAATTCCTTCCCTTCTTTGTTATTTGTATTAGTTCAATAGGGCTGCTATAACAAAATACCTGTCACACATGGGGTGGCTTAACAACCGAACTTTGTTTTCTCACAGTTTTGGAGGCTGGGGGTCCATGATCAAGGCATCAGCAGAGCTGGTTTCCACTGAGGTCTCCTTGCCTAGCAGACAGCCACCCTCTCGTTCTCTCTTTACAGGTTTCTCTTCTATGCACGCCCACCCCTGATGTTCTAGTCTTCATATAACGAAGGTCCTACTCAGATGAACTCAATCATCCCTTTGAAAGGCTTATGTCCAAGTTACTCATATGTGTTAGGTAGCTCAGTCGGTAGAGGATCTGCCTGCAATGCAGGAGACCTGGGTTCAATCCTGGGCTTGGGCGATCCCCTGGAGAAAGAAGTGGCTTCCCACTCCGGTATTCTTGCCTGGAAAATTCCATGGACAGAGGAACCTAGTGGGCAAGGGTCAGACACGATGCAGTGACTAAATCACAACCACCGTACAACTTCATTTTACCTTAATTATCTCTTTAAAGTCCCTATCTCCAGATACACAAGATCCTACAATATTTCCTTTTATTTTAGATAGTAAGTTTCATACAAAATACACTAATAAGTCTCTTTAGATATTCCAATTGTTTTATGGGTTATCCATATATAAGCTGGATTTTCGCTACCCATATCCCCCACCTTTGGAGAGAATAAGATAAACTTGATTCAAAACCACTTTCACCATCCATTAAAGTTCAGAGTGTGTGCTGTGGTTCCTGGGACCATCCAGGCCCTAAGTTTTATGGGCTCCTCCCACTGAACTAACAAGTGTGGGTGCTGCCTCTCTTTCACCCATCACAAGAAGACTAACACTCATCTCCCTCAGGGGGTTTCCCAAACCTCCACTCACACCCAGAATTTTGTAAGCTTCATTATTTTATTTAAGAATTGGGGGCTGAAACCTCCCTGGTGGTCCAATGGTGAAGAAGCTACCGTGAAATTCAGGGGATTGCACGGGATCAGGTTTGATCCCCAGTCAGGGAACTAAGATTCCCACATGCCATGGGGCGGCTAAGCCCACACCCTACAATGAAAGATCCCACGTGCCACAACTGAGACCTGATACAGCCAAAGGTATGTACATACATGTGTACATACATACACGTTAAGAAAAAGAATTTGGGGCTGGAGCCAGGGCCATGGAGAGGGGCTCTCCTCACACAGAGCACAGTCTTAGCTCTTGCCAGTCTGTCTCATTCCCACTCACCCACTTCCCCTCACTTTCTTTTCTTTTCTCTCCTCTCTCACTTATGATTATGACAAATTCCTCTCCTTATCTCATGCAGACATTTAATAATAACTTTTCTAGCTTGAATATCCTCTTGGGTCTCACCCTCCACCCAAGTGGCTTGCTAAAAGTATATACTTCTTCATCCAAATATATTTAGGGCTCTCTTTAAGAAGAATTCTGGTGAGTATAATTTTCTCTACCTTGTTATAAGCACATAAGTCAGCTCCTATTTTTGGTCCAACCCCCATGTTCATCCTATACATCCACAGCAGTATGCTGGGGGCATCTCCCTCAACTCCTGCCTCTAAGGGAGAAGGACACTGGGAATACTGCTCGCCTGGTGCAGTCACAGCTCTTCAGAAAACAGCACCAGTTCAGTTCAGTTCAGTCGGTCAGTCGTGTCCCACTCTTTGCGACCCCATGGACTGCAGCATGCCAGGCCTCCCTATCCATCACCAACTCCTGGAGCTTACTCAAACTCATGTGCATTGAGTCGGTGATGCCATCCAACCATCTCATGCTCTGTCGTCCCCTTCTCCTCCCGCCTTCAATCTTGCCCAGCATCAGGGTCTTTTCAAATGAATCAGTTCTTCGCATCAGGTGGTCAAGGTATTGGAGTTTCAGCTTTAGCATCAGTCCTTCCAATGAATATTCAGGACTGATTTCCTTTAGGATGGACTGGTTGGGTCTCCTTGCAGTCCAAGGGACTCTCAAGAGTCTTCTCCAACACCACAGTTCAAAAGCATCAATTCTTTGATGCTCAGCTTTCTTTATAGTCCAACTCTCACATCCATACATGACTGCTGGAAAAACCATAGCTTTGACTAGACAGACCTTTGTTGGCAAAGTAATGCCTTTGCTTTTTAACATGCTGTCTAGGTTGGTCATGACTTTTCTTCCAAGGACCAGGGTTGTGCAAAGTGATGCCACCCACACTTAAAAGTCTTCATTTATTTCAATGAAATGCCATATTCCTCAGTGTGATAACTTTGCAGTTTTCATCTCTCAGGCAAACCTATGGCTGCAGGCAGCCTGTTTAAGCCTGCCTCTTCCAGACTTCTGAGTTTTCTCAGCTCATAGTCAGTATTCCTGCAGCCAAGGAATTTTCACTTGCCACGGGAAAAAGTTCTCTGAATATTTGTGTCTCACCCAACTCAGACTGCAAAGGATAAACAGGCACACTCTTTGAACTTGACCTCAGCAGTAGGTCCATCAATTCCAGTGATCCTGGCTGCCAGAGACTGCAGACTTCAACAACCCCGAGCCCAGTTTCTCCCCAATGTCTTCTTGAATCTGCTTACAGTTCCTCTTTTCCCCATTGAGAAGGGACAGTCAAGATTCTTAACATTCTTTCCTTCATGTCCCTTCTGTCCCTTTCCTTATTCCCCAGTTCTCTCCAATTTGCACACTCTCCCTAGGACTCAAATACCAGACAGTATCCCATTATTTGACTAAAGCTCTCCAAGCGAGAGTGAGGATAATGACTCTGAGTGTGAGGGCACTTGAGCTATGCAATATTTTCAACCCACACGAGCTGCCTGCAGTGCAGAAATGCACCTCATGGAACAGAAGCATGCACGCAGTGATTCCTGCAAGATGTCACTGTCCTCCTCAGAAGCCACGGAGTCATGAGTTCCTGATATACTCCAGGCCTTGCAATAAAGAATCATAACATGTTAATTTTTCCTTGTCTGAGCTATAGCATCAGCCATTTTTGTAAGTTCTCAGACCCTCTTGTCAAGAAAATACATTTCTATTTCTCCACCACCAAGCATTCCCCTGGGTCTATTTGCTGAAGGATATTCTAATGGGTACAATATTTGTATACCACTGCATTTCCAATATACCTGCCTCATTATCTTACAGAAATCTATCTGTCCTTTGTTTGGAAATGTGCTTATTGTGGAGCCTGGTGAATCTTGGGCTGAAAGCCGAGATTTATGAGCTGTCCTCCAGTTCCCGGCGGCTCTCTCCTAAGGCCACAACCCCGAAAGATCAGTCACTGACGCATGTTTTGGTGTCAACTCTGAAATTCTGAGTCTTAAGAACATATCCTAATGAAAGCTTGGAAGCAGCCTGGGAAGGATTCGCTCCTGCCATACCCCAGAAGGTCACATGCTCTAATTCAGCTTGAAGGGACACTAATCATATTCAGAGTGTGAGTAGAGAGGCTTACGGTTGGAGATGACACCATCATTTGCATAGGATGTAAAAATGAAGGACCATTAATTTTATAGCATTAATTGAAGAGCAGAAGTGTTAGACCTCTATAATTATCTTCAGTGAATAGACATCTTCACAAGTGAGGCTTGCGTGTGTGACTGTGGCGGGTACAGACATCAACAGCAAAGGTAAGGCTCCAGCTGTCCTCTTCAAGATGCACAGATTAGTGGATCCTTCAGTTAAAAGTTTAACTTAAAACTGAATTGTTCCCTCTGTGTGGAGACAAGACCTTGTGGATCCTAGGCTCCTGAGAGGATATTCTGTCCAGACCTGCGTGCCACATTTCAGAGCTGCTAAGAGAGAGTACGGGGAGGAAGCCCAGCAGCCCTGGGATATAGGAAACATCCCTATATGGTATCCCACTCTGTGCTCCCATGTATGGCATCCCCACTAGGGCCTGGGACCCCTTCCAGCTCCTGATTTCATTCTCATGTACAAGTCCTATATATTATTCCCACAGGTCAAACTCTCAGCAAAAGGGCTGTGGACCCACATGGGTAAATCACATTCAACAATCACTCTGCAGTGTAAGCCACCTTACTGTTTGCAACCCAGGTCAGCATGGAAAGTAGCATTTCTAAGGATTTAAACAGGAGACCATAAAGAACCCTTTGAGGGAGTTATTAGTCTTATAGCCAAAAAACAAAGTAGAATAAGAGGTGTGGACTGGGGATGGGATGGGCATGAAAAAACCAGAGGGCAAGTTGAGTTTCATGATTGCAGGCAACGTGATGCCGAGGTCAAAAGCAGTGGCTGTGGTTCATGTCAATCTTTGTTTCTGTCCTAGTGGGTGAGGGGATGGAGGAAAGCGCTGGGAATAGGAGAACTGGGCAGATGAGGTGGAGTCCAAGGTTTAAGAGCTTTGGGAGTTCTGGGGATTATCCTGTCACGCAAGACTCATCACTTAAGAAAAAAATACGATCCGCTTTGGAACCTTAGAGTCACTGAATCTCCCTGGTGTGTAATTTAGGGTTCCTGGGGGGAAAGGTTGGGAGCCACTGGTGTAAATAAAGTAAGGCATTAGCTAATGAGGTAACATGATGCATATACTCAGTCTAAATGCTCCTGTCTCCAGGGGCTCTGTGGGAGTGACGATGCTGATGGGAATTTCAGGTAACATTGTGCACAGGTTGAGAAGAAACCTGGGGCCTAGGACTTTTAAGATCCCGAGCTTGGAAACATTGTCTAATTTTGTGATAAGCTTCTCTAGGTATGAGGGGCTCACTCAGGATGGTGAAAAGTGAAGTGAAAGTGAAAGTCGCGCAGTTGTGTTTGATGCTTTGCAACCCCATGGACTGTACAGTCCATGGAATTCTCCAGGCCAGAATACTGGAGTGGGTAGCCATTCCCTTCTCCAAGGGGATCTTCACAACCCAGGGATGGAACCCAGGTCTCCCACATTGCAGGCAGATTCTTTTTTTTTTTTTTTTTTTGCAGGCGGATTCTTTACCAGCTGAGCCACAAAGGAAGTCTAAGAACACTGGAGTGGGTAGCCGATCCCTTCTCCAGTGGATCTTCTGGACCCAGGATTTGAACTGGGGTTTCCTGCATTGCAAGTGGATTCTTACCAGCTGAGCTATCAGGGAAGCTTCCACTAAATTCCTCAATTAGCTCTTAGTTTCCTGGTTCATTTACTTAGTTTGGTACTATGTCATCTCATGATAACCAGGGGGGATTGGTCCAGGACCCTCTGCAGATCCCAGAGACTGCAGATGCTCAAGTATTTTATATAAAATGCAGTAATACCATCTGCCCTCCAAATCCAAGGATACAGAACTCAGGTACAGAGGTATACAGACAGTATACCTTTTTCTTTTGATTACTATTTTGAGGTAAATTTTACATGCAATAAACTTTACAAATTTAACATGTACACTTTGATATGTTTGGAGATATACATTATTGTTGTTCAGTCACTCAGTTGTGGCCGACTCTTTGTGACACCATGGATTGCAGCACACCAGGCTTCCCTGTCTTTCAGCATCTCCTGAAGCTTGCCCAAACTCATGCCCATTGAGTTGATGACTCCATCCAACTATCTCATCCTCTGTCATCCCCTTCTCTTCCTGCCTTCTACCTTTCCCAGCATCAGGGTCTTTTCCAATGAGTCAGCTCTTTGCATCAGGTGGTCAAAGTATTGGAGCTTCAGCATTAGTCCTTCCAGTGAAAATTCAGGGTTGATTTCCTTTAGGATTTGACTGATTGACTTTCTTTAGTATTGATCTCCTTGGAGATATGTATATATCTATATCTATCTATCTATATATATATAAAGTGAAAGTGTTAGTCACTTAGTCGTGTCTGACTCTGTGACCCCATAGACTGTAGTCCTCCAGGCTTCTCAGTCCATGGAATTCTCCAGGCAAGAATACTGGAGTGGGTAGCCATTCCCTCCCTCCAGGGGATCTTCCCAACCCAGGGATCGAACACAGGTCTCTCTCATTGCAGGCAGACTCTTTACTGTCTGAACCCCCAGGGAAATATATGAAATCGTAAGGCAAAACATTTCTCTTACATCCAAAAGCTTCCTTGTGTCCCTCTGCAGTCTTTCCCTCCCTCTACCCTTGTCCCCAGCAACTACTGATTGTTTTTGTCACTGTAGGTCAGTGTGCATTTTCTAGAATTTTGTGTAAAAAGAATTATTCAGTATGTACTCTTTCCTGTCAGGCTTCTTTCATTCAGCTGTACCGTCTTCCTTGACACTCCACTAGAGATATTTTCCCTCCCACGCCAGAAACAGTCTCACACACCAAAGTGGTCATAGTATGACAAGATACATATGATGCGGACAAAGTATTGGGTTTTGTATATAACCACTTTCTGAGATGCTCAAGGAATTATATAGCCACCCACCTTACTGGTAAGTTAGGAGTGTGATTTTCTTTTTGGAAGATGCACTAATTCTTATAGTTTGCTCTTATTCTGTAATTGAAATTCCAAGGACTTAAAGGAGCTTCAAAACAGTCTATGCACCTGGGTGTCACACATCCTTACTTCATTTTATTACTTCCACAAAGAGGTACATCGACTTTCTGTGTGGAATGTAAACCAAGTTGATGCACCTGCGAGTTAGAGTGATTTACTTCGTGCTTGTTTTTCTAACAGCCCGTTGGATCTGGAAATGCCAAGTGGAGGGGATTGTATTAAGTGGCCTCAAAGGCCCTCCATTTTCCTTGACTCCAAGAGGCTGAATGACTCACCCAAAGGTCAGCTCGGAAGCCATGCAAATGAGGAAGCTGCTTAGGTGCTTCAGATATGACTCCTCTGATTGTCAGAAGCAAGAAAAAGTGAAGTGAGTCAAAAATCAAAGAAAATAAAAGGAAGGCTTCCCTGAAAGCTCAGCTGCTAAAGAATCTACCTGCAGTGCAGGAGACCCCAGTTTGACTCCTGGGTTGGGAAGATCCCCTGGAGAAGGGATAGGCTACTCACTCCAGTATTCTTGCACATCCATGGAGGCTCAGTCAGTAAAGAATCCATCTGCGATGCAGAAGATATGGGTTCAACCCCTGGGTTGGAAAGATTCCCTGGAGGAGGGCATGACAACCCACTCCAGTATTCTTGCCTGGATAGTTTCATGGACAAAGGAGCCTGGTAGGCTACAGTTCATGGGGTCACAAGGAGTCGGACACAACTGAACTACTTTCACTTTTCAATAGCTCAAACAGTTGAAATTCTTGGGGTGTGCTGGATTGGACCTAGAGATTTAAACATGTCCTCAGCACCCAGACTCTCTCCGTCTCTCAGCTCTGGCTTTCTCTGTCTTGATTTGATTCTCAGGCAGCTCTCTGTCTGGTGACCCCAACAGCTCCAGACATAAATCCTGCCACTTCAAGCCTAAGGGAAACAGTTTCTCGCACAGTTCCCTGGTAGTTCAGATGGTAAAGAATCTGCCTGCAATGCGGGAGACCTGGGTGACAGAGTCAGACACGACTGAGTGACTAATACACACACATCCCCACTAAAGACTGAGTTTTAATGCACTGAGTTCAGTCATATGCTAATTACCAAAGTCGAGGATGGAATATGTTCATTGATCAGAGATGCACTGTGTATTCACCCATGGCTGGGGAAGAGATGGACAGTCAGTCAACTGCATGGACTAATGTTTAAGGGAGACTAATTCCCCCAATAAATATCCAAAGAAAGGGAAATAGATGTTGAGAACATAGCAAAAACCGCCCACTATAATTTCTGCTTTCTTACTATGTTGTATATAATTCCCGTGGCTTCTCAAAAAATATAGGGCTTTTTAGCATTCCTGTGTGTCTACTGACTTTTTCAGTCTTGTCCTATGTATGGACATATCCCTAGCATTAAAAAAAAAAACAAAAAACGGAGAAGGCAATGGCACCCCACTCCAGTACTCTTGCCTGGAAAATCCCATGGACGGAGGAGCCTGGTAGGCTACAGTACATGGGGTCATGAAGAGTCAGACATGACTGAGCAACTTCACTTTCACTTTTCACTTTTATGCTTTGGAGAAGGAAATGGCAACCCACTCCAGTGTTCTTGCCTGGAGAATCCCAGGGATGGGGTCGAACAGAGTCAGACACGACTGAAGTGACTTAGCAGTAGCAGCATTAAAAAAATTATAACCAAGATTATTTTACTCTTCCAAGGTTGGAAACCATGATCCTCACTTAAAGATGTCAAATAATTCTGTAAAAGTGAGATAACATCTCAATGGAAATTGGATAGTAGTGTTTAGGGCATGGGTCTTCCTTGTGATTCACATACCTCACATGCCCAATGGGGATAAATAACTGTTACCTTCCATAAGTGGGAGGTAGAGGTTTGGGGCTCAATCTGTTCATCTCTCGAAGGCCCTTCTCTGATTCTGTTCACGATTTCACAGAAACTGGCAGGGTAGTGTAATAAATTACTCAAAGTCAAAATTCTCACTCGAATTAAAAATGGGAACCAGCTGCTGGTGGTAGAGGACATAATTCATGCTTTGAGTATCTTTCATGTATTAGGGAGATTTCCCCACCTTCTGAATCCTGCCATCCCCTCTGTGTCTGGGTGTCTTCTGCAAGCTAGGATACAGCTGTATGACAAGGACATAGGACCAAATATTCCATTGTGAGATTTAAGTCTAGGAAAGAGCAACATGAAGAAAGAAATGTTGACTAGACTCTGTGTTGAGGCAAGTGGTGTAGAAATGGTCATCTTTCAGAAGCCACTAAAGCCTGTATTTGAACCTGATGAGATTGCCAAATTTCAAGGTCAATTGAAATCATAGCCTTTTTGAGTCTCTTAACTCAACTTTCAAAAAACTAAGATCATGGCTTCTGGTCTCATCACTTCATGGCAAACAGAAGGGGGAAAAGTGGAAGTAGTGACAGATTTTATTTTCCTGGCTTCCGAAATCACTGCTAACAGTGACTGCAGCCATGAAATTAAGACTCTTGCTCCTTGGAAGGAAAGTTATGACAAACCTAGACAGCATACTAAAAAGCAAAAACATCACTTTGCTAACAAAGGTCCATCTAGGCAAAGCTACAGTTTTTCCAGTGGTCATGTATGGATGTGAGAACTGGATCATAAAGAAGGCTGAGGGCTGAAGAACTGATATTTTCGAATTGTGGTGCTAGAGAAGATTCTTGAGGGTCCCTTGGACTGCAAGGGGATCAAACCAGTCAATCCTAAAAGAAATCAACCTTGAATGTTCATTGGAAGGACTTAACGCTGACACTCCAAGACTGTGGACACCTGATGCCAAGAACCAACTCATTGGAAAAGACCCTGATGCTGGGAATGGTTGAGGGTGAAAGGAGAAGAGGGTGGCAGAGGATGAGATGGTTAGATAACATCACCTACTCAATGGACATGTGTTTGGGCAAACTCTGGGAGATAGTGAAGGGCAGGGAAGCCTAGTGTGCTGCAATCCATGGGGTCACAAAGAGTCGGACTTGACTTAGTGACTGAACAACAGCAACAATATCAGAGTTAGGACCTTAATAGAGAAGAATATGATCTTGAGATTTTAAATTTAGGATAGATGTGCATTTCTGATGATTCAGAGAATCCTGAGTTCCCATATCACCATGAACTTACAGAATGGTGGAAGTCTTAGCGACAGTACCAGCTGATACCAGCTGAGTGACAACACCTTATGAGTTTGGACTGATGTGTGAAGGATGTGGTAAATTGTCATGATAAATTTATGACACTATTTTCCTTTCCATAACCAAAGTGCATGGAATTTGACTCCAAAAAGTAGAAGCGAAAGGGCACTTCTAATTACACCTAATGACCCCATTGAAAAAGTTTTGCTTTCAATCCCCCAATTCTGGGATCTGCCAAATTAAAAGTCTTACTGATTGAGGAAAGAATGGTCCCACCTGGAATGTGGACTGTTTCATCTAATTAGAAATAAAACTCCTTGTTAAGAAGAGGATACTTTGGAATTTTCATGCCACTTGGATAAAGAGGTAATAAAGAGGTTTTTAGGTGGTCAACTGGGGTGAGTGATTCCAATTAGAAAGACAAAATAGGATAGTTTATACCATTTTGTGCAAGGAGAATTTCTGGAACCCAGGAGATCCTTTTAGGTACTTCTGTGTATTGTCCTGTCAAGTGGTAAAATTAAATGGCAACCACACATAAGAAGGATTGATAAGAAGAGGTCTGATGGTGTAGAAATGAAAGTTAGGGTCACCCTGTCAGGTAAAGAGCTCAAACCCGCTCATGTGCTGGCTCTGAAGGCAAAAAGAATACAGTCTGGTTGTGGAGGGAGGATGTCATTACCACCATCCACATCTGCATGACCACTTAGAGAAACAAGGACAACAGCAGCCATTCATTTCTCTTCCTTGCCACATATGTGCACAGCCTAGTCTTCATTTCCCCCTTCCTCTGTTTCCCTCCCATTTTTATAGGAAGTGTGGGTAACACAGGATGGTAATTAGCTTCATATTTTAGTCTCTGGACCACAGAATATCAAGATGGGATTGTGACTGAATTGGAGAAGGTGAATATCCCTGGTGACCTTAGAAGTCCGTCTGGAAACTGACAAGATTTTACCTTGCCCCCCATTTTGAGGAGAGGGTAAGCAGTTGTACAGGGAACACTTACATGCTGTTAAGCAGAAGCATTTTGCACTTGTGATTAGAGATATTTAGAAAATTAGTATGGAAGAGAGTTTATAGGCAGTTGGACAGTCAAATGGTAAACAGACTAGACACATTTTAAGTTGTGGGTCCCCATTTACATTTTGAGCATCCTTTCAGGGTTTGTGAAATCTTCCACGTTCTGCAGATAGACATCAGACACTTCTTTCTCATCATCCTTCACAGATAGAGATGAGTTTCCAAGACTGGGACCTAGTTGCTACTAATTAGACATGGCACGACTGAAGCGACTTAGCAGCAGCAGCAGACATGGCACATGAGATTTCAGGTTGAAAGAGAATGTCATGAAGAAGACAGTGCCATGAAGAGTGCATTCTGTTGTGGGAGGCAGAGGCAGCAGGGCGAGAGGTCCTGGGGATAGCATCCCAGGCCGGGTTGGCAGGGAGAGCTATGGGGCCTGCTCCCATGGAGCAGTCTGGTGGTGCAGCCTGGCCACGCTTCCTGCAAACCCTTCTAGCTTGACTCTCTGTCTTCCTAGAAATCCCTAAAGACACCACAAATTCTTTACTAAGCCTTCTTTCCTGCTTCTATGAGCTACAGTTGTTTGCAAATAAAGACCTTCGTTGATATCCAGAGGAGCTCTTTCTGCCTGTCTCAGTCAATCCGAAAAAGCACAAAGAAGGGACTTGTACTTTTCTGCACATGTTGGCATACCCCAGTTGTCCTTGGCTCAAAACTCTGAATACTCATCAGGTAAAGGGGAGTGGTTCAATTTAAACATTCCTTTACACAAACGGACATTAGTGCAGCTGCAGTTTGTCTAGAAAACTTCAGAGTGGCCATAAAGGGAAAGCCCATCTGTTTGGGGCCATGAAATCCACTTGTAGTCCACAGGATACCACACACCCAAAGTGGGGACTCTTAACAGCGAAGCCTAATTCTATAGATGAATCGTATTTACCCTCATGGCAGCCTAGTGAGATTCATCACTGTGTCCAGGGGGCCATGCATTGGACTAGTTGGTTGTTGTTATAGGTTAACAGGCTTACAATGTAGTTTTACTAAATCTACATTCCCTTCTGGCATTGAAAATTCTGAAGTGGATTATTCCAAAAGAACACTGAATGGATTTTCATTTCAAAATTCAAGGCAGGCCCTTTCAAGGGACCTTAGGGTTTCTAGCCAAGACGAATATTTAATAAGCCAGAATTCTAAACATGCTTAAGTTGGTACCTATTGAGCATTCATAACAATTATGGTTTATTATAATTAATATGAAAAATTAGGACTGAGTAGGTATTAGTAAAGTTGTCCAGTCCATCAAAACTCATGTCATCCTGGGTTACTGAACTAAAAATGATGAGAATTATCAAAAGGATGGTTTGCTCCCTGACTATTCACACATACAAACCATCTTTCCTTTATAACCCATTTTAATATGAGTATCTAACAACCCCCCGCTTTGCTGATACCATATGGTGTTGATGTAGGTTTATTTAGGTTCTGTGTTATCTGGGGAACTGAAAATTGACTGGGGAGTTAGACAAGCTCTTATCTCCTGCTGGCTCCTTTGCTTGCTTGTACTGCACTTTAAATAAATCACTCAACCTCTGAGTCTCTGTTTTCCCATTTAGAGAATGGGATCAGTGATGTCAGCTTTGCAGGCTCTTGGGAAGCTAGGGAATGACTAGGCTCTGTTGCTTCCTTGGTGGCTAGGAACTACTGGATGCAAATGTACCAGTGGTATTCATGAGGAGGTAGCAACAGCCTGCAAAAGAAAGATATTGACTTTCCTTAGACTCATTATTCAGAAAGCTCAAAAGCAGGTGCCTCCCTTTTTCACATTTCCCTCCAGACAATTTCCTATTATTTCCCTGGTATTAATTGATGGTGGGCACCCACATTCTGAATTCTCAAAAGGTGGAGATGCTTCCTACTCTTAACATTGCTTTCCTTTTTACTTGCTTTGTTTATTTCTTCAGAGGAGTAAGAAAGAGGGAACATGCCTTTCTGTGTTAACTGTGTGGGTTATTGGGTCTATGCCTGGAATGGTCAGGTTAAGCCCTACCTGCTTGCTTTTTCCACAGAGCTTTCCTTGTGGAAAACATTTTGGGGCAAGAAATGAGGGGCTCATTCCAGAGTCAGGATCTTTATCCCAACAAAGTTGCCTAGGAGGCATGATGCCATCTGTTATTAGTTAAGGTGAAAGTTAAATTTCTGTAACAAAGAGGCCCAACCATAGAGTGATCCACTGACTCTGTATTTCTGCAGGTAATAGTCTTGATGCAAGCAGGTCAAGATGGCAGGTGGTTCTTCTCCAGTCGTTCTGAAACCCTAGGTGCAATTCTACTTAACTCAAATAGTGAGATATAAGTTAGGTTCCATGTGGGATGTGAGGCATTTTCACATGTTGGTGTATTTAGATAGAGTCTCCCAATTAACAGCACTTGCATGATAACACAATCTTGCAATGCCCAATACTCCTAGAAATAGCACTAAAGTGTTAGTGTCTCAGGTCTGTCTGATTCTTTGCAGCCCCATGGACTGTAGCCCACCAGGTTCCTCTATCCATGGGATTCTCCAAGCAAGAACAGTGGAATGGGTTGCCATTCCTTTCTCTAGGTATCTTCCCGACCCAGGGACCAAACCTGCATCTCTTGCATTGGCAGGTGGATTCTTTACTTCTGAGTCATCTGGGAAGCCTGTCAGCACATAGCAGTGGGCATTTACTTAGTCAGGAAAGAACAATTTCCCAAGGGGAAGGGGGATTTCTTCTAACTACAGGTGAAGCAGATAAAGACCGGAGGAAGGGGAAAATTGGTCCAGGCAGAGAGTGACATTCACAAAGCCGTGAAAGAAAGAGCAGCAAATCCTAATGCAGAGTGACTGAAATGTGCAAGACCTGGATGACAGGTGGCGAGAACCGAGGCTAGAGAAATAAATAAGGGCCACTTCCTATGGAACACTGATTTGCCACCTAAAGAATCTGGATCAGATCCTGACAGCAATGGAAAACCATCAAAGAATTTTAAAAGGGTTATTATGAACCCACTTGTGTTTTTTAAAAAGATGACTCACCACTCAGAGGAAGGGCGTTCCTAACTGTGTGATCTCAGACCCTCTAGCATCACCTGGGGGGCCAGTTAAAAGTGCAGAATCTGTGCCCCACCTTGTCATTGTTCAGCCACTCAGTTGTGTTCAACTCTTTGCGACCCCATGGACCTTACAGTTACAAAATCAGAACCCCAAGGGGTAAACCCACAAGCCTAAACTCATTCAGAAGACATTCTCCAAGTGACTCTTAGGCCTATTCGATACTTAAATGTCAGTGGTGGCATTCTTCAGGGCTGAGGGCCCAATGAAGGGGCATCCAGTGGTAGAGACACAAAAGGAGTCTAATGCAGTAGCAGATTTGGATGCGGAGGGTGGGGAAGCTCTAATCCCCAGAATGGGGAATTAGGGAGCTCTGACATTTTGAGAGAACTTTGGTCCTGAGAAACAATGGCTGTGATTCCTCACACACAGAAGTAAACATGAGAAAGTCTGGTAGAAGAAGATAAGAAATAGCCATCCCTCCTCTGGGTGGACAACAGACACTCAAGGAGCCTGTTCACAGGATGTAGATGTGTTGGGGACAGGCTCTGTAAAAACAGATTCTACTCTAGGTCAAGCAAGTGTGCAGCTTGGAAGCATTGGTTGGTGGGTTCCAGCAGGTACTGCGGCACCTTCTGGCACTTTTTGTTTGTCTTTGAACTATGTAAACTCAATATTCTTCATATGGCTTAGAAAGTTGACACTGACAAGGAAGGAGACGTTTTGAGCGGTGCATCTGCAGTCTGCCTGCACAAAATAAAGGTCAAAATGCTCCTTTTTGTTGGCTGGGCTTGGAATCAGTAAGCAGCATGTGTAGGGTTGGAAGGCATCAAGCGTTAAGACTAGTGAAGCCTGGAAGAGACAGGCACGGGTGTTATCCTCTCCCGCTGCAGAAATCACCATCACCGGCATTTCTGCTGGGATGTTTTTGCGTTTTTGTGTCCCGCTCCCCTAGGGTGGGGCTTCCCTTGTGGCTCAGCTGGTAAAGAATCTGCCTGCAATGCGGGAGACCTGGGTTCGATCCCTGGGTTGGGAAGATCCCCTGGAGAAGGGAAAGGCTACCCACTCCAGTATTCTGGCCTGGAGAATTCCATGGACTATACAGTCCATGGGGTCACAAAGAGTCAGACACGACTGAGCGACTTTCACTCACTCACTCACTCCCCTAGGGTGAGTTGTTTGAGAATCCATGCAGTTATCTTTCCTTGGCTGGGAACCCAAAGCCAGGCGGGAGCAGATCCAGTAATAGACTCTATCCTCCTCACCCTCAGCCTACTGCTCCAAAACCTCCAAAACTTCCCAACTGCTATGCTACCTACCACGAGTGATCTTTTTCTGAAAAATAAAATAAAATAAAATAAAGGCCAGAGACATAGGAGGGTTTTCCAGAATATAGTTCTGCCGTGTGCATAGTATTCACCACATTCAGAATCTGGTTTGAACTGAGAAAATTCTTGTCCTTGAACTGAGTCCTATATTAGTTACTGTAGCCTTCGCTGTGAAAACAAACAGGCCCCAAAAGTGCAGTGGCTTGACACAGAGGAAGTTTCTCTCTCTTTTTTGTGTAACAGTTCAGTGCAAGTGATCTGGGGTGGCAGTGGATGGGGTTGGGGAAGGGCTCTATTTCATGCAGTCATTTAAGGATTCAGGCAGACAGAGCCCTGGCTGCCTTCAGGCTTTGGCTCCCAAGGTCCCTCTGGGCATGTCCCAGCAGCAGAAAGGGCAACGTGGAGGATGCAGGATGGAAGTTTCGAAGTCCAGGCCTAGAAGTGGTACACATCCCTTCTACTACACCTCACTGGAATTAAATCAGCTCTATGGCCACATCCAACTAAAGGGAGGTTGGAAAACACGAAAGAAACAAGATATGATGAGAAAATAATAAGTGCCTAGTAATCTGTGCATCAAGATGGAAGCACTTCCTGGAATAGTGGTGACCTGTCATTTCTAATTCATTCATTCATCCACAAGCATCTATTAAGCTCTTACTGTGTATGGGATACTATTCTAAAGGCTTTGGAGTTATTTTAGGTGTGCAGGACTTAGCCTCTCCTCTCCAGGAGCTCAAAGAATAATGGGAAAGACAGACAAAAACGATGAGGTAAGAGCTATAATATAGAAGTACATAAACAATCACACAGCACTCAGGGGGGCAAGTTCCCCTAGGTGGACCTTCAGAGATGATTAGAGAATTTTTCAGAACAAAAAGACAGGAAAGGGCAATTTCAAATAGGGAGCAGAGTTGGAAAAGTCATAGAGTTATGAAAGAGCAAGAAATATGCAGAGAATGGGATCTGGTATAGAGAACAGGCAAAGTTTAGGATGAGGAGATAAGAGATGCAGGAAAGGCAGAGGTGGGACAAGGTTAGCACTGCATTATAAAACACCTTGTAAGCCTGAAAAATATTTTTAGTTTTTACCTCTAAGCCAATGATTCTCCTGTTCTCTAAAGACACACTGTTTTCCCTTCACTCTTCTCAGACACCTGGTTCAAATTTTTGTTTTATGTATGTATAGTGTCTTGCCTTGTCTTTCTGAATTCTGCTATAGGTGTGACTTGACTCAAGACTCAAATTATGTCATCAGGACTCAGTTTCTCTCCATTTTTAGGCTGTGTCTCCTCCAGTATTTGCAGAAATATTTACTGAACCTGTTTGGCAGGCTCTGCATGGTAGCAAGATGGCAACGGGAGACCTGACTTCTATATTCTTTCAGGTTCACATTCAATGGAAAGTTCTGGCAAACTTCTCTTGGTGTATCATTGACATAGAGGGGCTTGTGTGCCCATTCTTGAACCATTTTCTTTGGTTTGTAGTTTTTTAATGTTTTTGTTGTGGTTTTGATTTGGTTGTTTTTGCTGGGGAGATGAGCATTGTGACCTCCTTGCCCTCTGGTCTTGCTGATGTCTTGAATCAACATTTTAGCCCAAAGAATGTAATCCTCTATTTAGCTCAGGCCCTGAACTCATGTTTGGAATAGTGAGAGGATAGGTGCCCAAAAGGAAACCTAGGTTCAGTTACCCAATGGTGGGTGGATGGATACATAGGCAAGGAAAAACTCCTTACATAGAGTTCCAGTGGACAGATTCTGCAGCCAAACTGGCTGACTGCCAGGACCCAAAGTATGCCTTGCGGGTTTCTAAAATGATTACCTTTTCATAAACCACTTTTAAAAAAAAATCCTTCCAGTTCTCTCAGCTGGTCCAAGTACTCTATTTTTAAAAATTAAGAAACAAAAGCTCATATTCACTTCCTTTATGGAGCCCCAAGTATTCTCTACTTCCTACAGAAAAGTATAGCACTTTTTATTTACACAACTTTTTAGAAAACAAATGTTCTCCACTTCCTACTGCTTGCTAACTTTTTTAAAAATTAATTTATTTTTTATTGAAGGATAACTGCTTTACAGAATTCTGCTGTTTTCTGTCAAACTTCAATGTGAATCACCCATTGTTATACTAGAGTTTCTCTCTTAAGCTTGATTCTAAACTCCTTTAGGGAAATGACTTTATAATCTTTATTTTTCTTGATACTTAACTTATATCTCACTTTATTTGCATATTTACATCCCACCTTGTTCTAAAATGAATTTAAGGAAGCTTGTAACAATGCACATGTACAACAAGTGAAATAAAATTTAAAATAAGTTGGTGAACTTCTTTGGCAAATCCAGTTACTATATAAATTTAACTTCTCTGAGACAGCCTTGATGTGAGGAAGTCCAAACTAAACAGGTAGAGGGTAAGCTGCCAGCCATTCCTTAGCTATTCTACCCATTTTAGTTTATTTCTAGAGTGAAAAAGCCATTTCAGATACTGCAGCCCAGGCAGAAGCCACATGGAGCAGAGGAATCTAGCCATTGACAGAACTTAGGACCCAGATATATGACCACAGCCAAGCTGTCCCAGACATATCCAGCCATTTGAGCCACTCCTGGTGAGGCCCCAAACATTGTGGAGTAGACACAAGTGCCCTGACTTAACACTTGACCTATAAAATCTCATTCAAAGCACTATGCTGGTTCAGAAGGGGATGCAAAGAAGATAAACCTTTCTTCTAACCCTCATGGAGTACAGAAACCAGAAATCTGAAGGACTAGAAAGAGTAAGATTTACATCTAACAGTTCCAGTTCTGGATAAGATGAAGTAATCACATTCTGTTCTCTCACTTTTAGTTATAAAACCTGGGCAAAAACCTCAGTCCTGCACTGAGGACTCTGGGAAGTAAATATTAGCAAGCATGCTGGGAAAGAATTCTAGAATTTGAAGTAGTTTTTCTCTCCTATATTCCATGAGTTTATGCATGTATAATGCAGAACTGTGTGCTGAAAACTATAAAATTCTGATGCAAGAAAGCAAAGAAACCTAAATATTTAGAATGATATACCATGTTTATGGGTTTAAAGACTCACAATAGTGAAGGTGTCAGTTGTCCCTAAATAGATACATAGATTTTAAGCAATTTCAATGTAAGTCCAAACAGGAGTTTTATAAAGACAAACTAATTCTAAAATTCTTATAAAAAGTCAATGGAGCTGGGAAAAAAAATCATTCTGGAAAAGAAGAATTAAGAGAGAGAAACATAATGATTGATCTTAAAACCTCCTATAAAATTATATTCCCAGGTGGCACAGTGGTAAAGAATTCACCTGCAATGCAGGAGGCTCAAGAGACATGGGTTTGATCCCTAAGTTGGGAAGATTCCTTGGAGTAGGAAATAGCAACCTGCTCCAATATTCCTGCTGGAAAACTCCATGGCCAGAGGAGCCTGTTGGGCTATAGTCCATGGGGCTGCAAAGGGTCAGACATGACTGAGGGGCTGAGCACAGCACATAAATGAGAGTAGTTGAACCAGTATGAAATCCACAAAGGAGAAAACATATAAATCAATGGAACAGGACAGAGTCCAGTAGTAAACCTACATATATATGAACAATTGGCATTTGACAAATACAAAGACAATTCAATGGAGGATAATCATTTTAAGAAACGGTACTGGAATTATTGGGCAACCACATAAAAAAATGTACGAAGAGCCTCTAAGTAAACCCGATGCTTGTGTGTGCTGTTTCTTCAGTCTTGTCCAACTCTTTATGACCCGATGCACTTTACCCTACCAGGCTCCTCTGTCCAAGGGATTCTTCAGGCAAGAATACTGCAGTGGGTCAGGTTACCAGGCCCTCCTCCAGGGCATCTTCCTGACTCAGGGATTGAACCCGCATCTCTTATGTCTCCTGCATTGGCAGGCAGGTTCTTCACCACTAGTGCCACCTGGGAAGCCCTAAGTAAACCCTATATCCTCCTAACTTAATTCAAGAAGTAACTCAAAATGGATCATGGATCTAAATGCAAAATACTTTTAAAATAAGAATTGTAGAATAAAATATTACAAGAAATTTACCAAGACCTATAGTTAAACAAGATGTTTTCCAACATCTCATCAAAAGTATAATCCATAAAATTAAACATTAATATATTTAAATTTATCAAAATTAAAAACTGCTCTGCAAAAGACACTGTTAAGAAAATTTAAAAAGCTACAGACTGGATGAAAATATTTGCAAATCACATATCTGACACAGAACTTGCATCCAGAATACTTAAACAATTCCCCAGATTTAATGATAAGAAAAAAAACAAAATATTTAAAAAGCAGGCAAAACTTGAGCAGACACTTTACTTTTGAGGGAAACTCAAATCGAAGTCATGAAATACTACCACATGTCTATGAGAATGGCTAAATAAAAATACAGTACAAAGTGCTGATACAAATAAGAAACATATTCCTGGTAGAAATCTACAGTGGTGCAGCCACTCGGGAAAACAATTTGGTAGGTTCTTTTAAAACTAAGCATGTATTTACTAGATGGGCCAGCAATCCCATTCCAAATGTACTTCAACAGTTGAGTGAATAAACAAGATACATCCTTACAAAGGAACATTACTCAGTAATAAAAAAGGAACAAACTTAAATGAATCTCAAAGACACATCAAGTGAGAAGAACCAATCCCTAAGAGTTACATGCTGTAATATTCCATTTATATGATAGTCACAAAAAGACAAAAGTATTGTGATAAAGAACAGATCGGTTGTTCCCATCAGCTCAGGTGGGGAAGGGTTGGGACTACAGAAATAAAGTACAGGGAATTTGTTGGGGGTGATGGAACTACTGTGTGTCCTGGTAGTGGTGGTGATGGTTGCACAAATCTACATGTGTATTAAAATTCATGGAATTGTACACTAAAAATAGGCAAATTTATGTTAATTTTTAAAATAATATTTCTAAAGTGTGGGATGGAAAAAATTATAGACATTTGTCTATAAGGGAAAAAATTTTTTTAAACCTGTATACATAAAGGAAGGGGAAATCTGAGAATTCTACTAGAGAAACAAACCTTGCCCTTGAGCTTTGACATTTCCAGAGTGTGATTGTGATGGGGTCCAGCCCCCTAATCTAGGCAGTTTTCTTTGCCGAAGGCCTCCCCCTCCCCCTGCCCCCAGCTATGAACCATTGTATGCTGACAGCAGCTGTAGGAATGAAGGGCATTTGTATGCTGACAGCTTGATGTAGTTAACTATTCCTTGAGGAGGAAGCCTGAGGTATTGACTGACCTCCACCTGTGACAATACACTGCATCTTAGCCATCACTGGTGAGCCAGGTAACTAACCTCACTTTGCCCTTATTCTTTACACATCTGAGAACACTTTCAACAATGCTACCTCTTTCAAATCTCAAGGCACCTCTGTGAGGAAAGGTGGGGTGGGTATCATTATCTTTATTTTATGTAGGAAAGAAACTGAAACCGAGAAGTTAAATGATTTGGCCAAGGTCAAGCAGCTGGGGAAAAGCCCACAGACAGAGACCCAGGACTTCCAGCTTGTACTCTCGTTCTCTCCTTCATCTATCCATCTGAAAATATTTATTGAGTTCCTACTATGTGACAAGGGCTATGTCCCTGTTTGCTTAAATTCCATCTGAGAGAAAAGACATATGTATAGATGCTCAAAACAAGGTACTAAATAGTAAAGGCCTCTCTATTGTAAGAACAATAAGAGTTACAATAGGTGTGCTAGTCATTGAGTGATCAGGACAGACTTAACAGAAAAGATGGACCTTGATTTGAATTTTAGAATTGGGAGAGAATTTTGAAAAATTGAGATTGAGGGACATATCCCACATGCAAGAATGCATGGTAGCCAGCCCATGGATTTATGCCTCCTAATATCCATGGCCTTGTGCGGTCTTTCAGTTCAGTTGCTAGTCGTGTCCAACTCTTTGCGACCCCATGGCCTGCAGCACACCAGGTTTCCCTGTCCATCATCAACTCCCAGAGCTTGCTCAAACTCATGTCCATCATATCAGTGATGCCTGCCAACCATCTCATCCTCTGTCATCCCCTTCTACTCCCACCTTCAATCTTTTCCAGCATTAGGGTCTTTTCCAGTGAGTCAGTTCTTCACATCAGGTGGCCAAAATAATGAATTTTCATGTCATGCGAGTGTATGTTCCTCAGTTCTTGTCTCGTCACAACAAAAATTTGGAGTGACGGACATTAAAGCCCCTTGGCGGGTCACAGCTCTTGGAGGACAAACCGTGTTATAGCTCTTAAATAAATCAGTGTTACAGCTCAGTGTTACAGCTCTATTTATTTAGATAATAGCAGGAAAATCCATCTTCGAGGTGTGGGGGCATGTTGATCCAGACAGGAAGAGAAGATCGCCCTATCGCGCGGGAGAGAAGGAGGGAGCCAAAAGAAGGGAGAAGAGGGCTTTGGCTCCTCTTTTTATATGTTTCTCTGTCCCTGGGCCTGCCTTATGTAAATTGGGCTTAGGCAGGAGCGTTGTTTGTTTTACCTGAGGTTCTCACTCCGGTCCTCAGACCTTCCTTTGTTCTATTTTCGCGGACTTTCCCTTCCAGGTCTTTTAGCCACCACCATTTTGGACTCTTTTTCCCTATTCTAACTACCTAACATTCAGCTTCAGCATCAGTCTTCCAATGAATGTTCAGGACTGATTTCCTTTAGGATTGACTGGTTTGATTTCCTTGAAGTCCAAGGGACTCTCAAGAGTCTTCTCCAACACCACAGTTCAAAACCATCAATTCTCTCATGTTCAATCAGGGTTGTTCTAGGTGAACAACAGAGTGTGGCAGAGGTGACTGTGTGGGACTTTTGAGGCTATGTCTAAAGGGTACTGTGGCTGGTACCCTTTCTCCTAAATGCTCATTCTGAGAGAACTCAGCCCCAGGTCATGAGATCACTCGAGCAGCCCTGAATAGAGGCCCATGTGGAGGGTAATTGAGACTTCTTGACAATGGCCCACACCAACTCGCCATCCATGTGAGTGAGCCACCATGGGAGAGGATCGTCAGGTACTGGTCTAGTTCTCAGATGATCGCAAACATCAGCAGATGTCTCACTGCAACGTCATGAGAAACCCCAAGGCAAAACCACCCATCTGAGATGCTTTCCCAACTTCTGACCTGTAGAAACCGTAAAAGATTTAAGTAATTATTGCTATTTTAAACCACTGAACTTTAGGGTGATTTTTCATACAGCATTGCAGTTTTAGTCACTCAGTCTTGTCCAACTCTTTGCAACCCCACACACTATAGCCCACTAGGCTCCTCTGTCCATGGAGTTCTCCAGGCAAAAATACTGGGGTGGGTTTCCATTTCCTTCTCCAGGGTCATATAGCATTAGGTAACAATAAAATATGTGAGCCAACTTGCAGAAAAAACCCACAAGACCTATTCAAAAGATAAATCTCTCCAGAAGCCAAGAAGGTAGGGGTTCTAGTAGACTGACTATGAAGGAGAAAAGACTTGAACAAAGGCAGTGGCAGAAAGAATTGAGAGGAAAGGACAGGAGGGAAAGGCCACAAAGAGAATCCACTGGATTCCCTAGGGTTCTCGGCATGAACAACTCATGGTTATTCCTGCTAATATGAACAATACTGTTCAGGCTATTTGCAGAAGTATCTTAGGGAAAACAGAATGGGTTGTTTCCTTCATTCCTCAGTTTTCATCTTTTCATTTTATGGCCTGGGGGTTGGGGTCTCCTGCTCTAGAGGACAGAAGGTCAATAAGGTGAAAGGATTGTGTGTCCTTAAGTCACCTCACAAAAGGCCACCTGAAAAATGCCTACATTTAACAATTATGTGAATAAGAAATAAATTTCCACTGCATGAAACAATAAATAAGTCATCAGGATAGTATAAAGTGAGTGGAGGAAAAGTAGGATAAAGAGTGAGCCCAGTACACACACACACACACACACGTCTCAAAGTCCAGGGTGGATGCTTGCTAGTAATGAATCATAAGCCCAGTTTATGAGCTGGGCTGTCTAGTGGCCAAATCAAAAAGAGAAAGAGGATCAGTGACATGATTCACAAAGACCACAAAATTTTAAAAAGAAGAAAAAATTGTTCAAAAGTGTGATTACTTCCAATAATGAAATTAAATAGAATTTTTCCTAGTGAGTCTTCATAAAAAGACACTGCGTGATGTAATAAACAATGTCCTCAATAATGTCCTAGCAGCCAGTAGAGCCATACATTTTTATAACTCTGTTTCTTATAATGTCCTTCAATGAAGGATAAAAGAAGTGGTAAAATGTCATGGTAAAATCCAGTAAAATCTATTCCATGGGGCTTGGGGACAAGCACAAAATTTAGTGGTCAAGTTAATTCTCCGCTGGTTTGGCTGTACCTAATAGTAAATATGAGAGCATCCAGACGTATTCATAAATACCTTTTAGACAGTCCCTCCTCAGCCAAATATCAATAGATATTTGGTAAATACATTTTTGTTAACTGATACCCTGGCAGTTATGTGTGTAGCTTTGAGGGTAGAAAAGAGAAAGTAGGAGAAGCCCAGATATCCTGGTGCTGCTTCCCTATGACCCTACATTACCCACCAAATCTTATCAGGATGCTCTGGTGGCCAGGATGTTTCACCATCTCATGTTTTTTGCAGTATTTTCTCCCAGTGTATTTTTCTGGAGTGGTATAATTAAGAACACTGACTAGAGAATAAGTAAGGAAGAATAATAAAATATAAGAACAACTGTAAAGAGTCATTATGATATGCTTTCAAAGCCAATAATTACCACTCTTGCTTAACATATAAATCACTATTAGTGTTCTGTTTGAACTACAACTGGGTGCTTGTTATTTGACACATAATGCTTTTGAGAAAGACCTAACATCTGCCCACAATTGGATTCCTTTCCAAGCATTCCTGGGAGGAGGAGGGAAGGGATGTCAGGAGGGTAATTTAATGCTTATAGTTAAAACCTTGAAAAGGACCCATTGTGAGGGAAGTTGAAGGGGATGAATTAATAAACATGGAAAATAACTTCTGGTTGGCCTCATAAAGTAAACCCAGAGAGTTGTCTTTAAAGTGAGAAGCTTCAAGACCAGCTTTTTGTAAAACAAAAAGGTTATATACCACATTGGGAAATCAAGACTCTTTGGAAAAACAGGCATAATTTGAGAGTAGTTGGCTTGAGGAAGTGAGGATGGAAGAAATATGGACCCAAAGGACAGCTCTGGACCTGGAGACCTAGGAATTGTTGTTGTTGTTCAGTCACCAAGTCATGTCCAACTTTTTGTGACCCCATGGACTGCAGCACACCAGGTTTCCCTGTCCCTCACCATATTCTAGAGTTTTCCCAAGTCCCTGTCCATTGAATCAGTGATAGAGGAGGGAATGGCAAACCACTCCAATATACTTGCTGTGAGAACCCCATGAATTGTATAAAAAGAGACCTAGGAGACTGATTAAGTAACTGTGGTCAGTGCACATTGCCAATCATTTTAGTGAGCATTAAAGAAAACCGGAGGAAAACTGATCTTTGGTGGGTGGTGGAGGTTTCTACAACAGGGGAAAATGGTACTGTGACAGTAGTTTACTAACTCTTTGGATCAGGGGTGTGGCAGAGGGAAGATATTTGGAATTAAATGCATTTAAAATATGAGTTGCACACCATGTGTAGTGATAGTCATTTAGATTCCCCTAGAGTCAGGCAAACGAGCTGTGAATCTGACAACAAGATGGATAAATTATTATCCTGACAACTCAAAATCTGGCAAGAGCTGGAGAACTATTCCAGTGGTGATGACAGAAACAGGTCAGGCTCGGATTGAGCCAGAGCTAAGGAACAAATATTTCTAGTATTTTATGCAAAACACTATTCAACCATTTTTCTTTCAGTTCAGTGAAGCTTAGAAACAATAAAAACAGTATTTATGACTTTGGAGGAATTCAGGAAATCCGTGAGGATGCCTGAAATCTGGAGAATCAGTGGGTGAAGATGGATTTATGTTAGCATTATGTTAAGTGCTGCTGTAATCTCAGACCTCAGGTTCTGCCTTCAGAGTGACATAAACCTAATAACCTTTCCCAGCCTTGGAAACATTTCTTCTCCTCCAATCTCCAAGGTGATTTCTTCTGCTTCAGTCTCTTGAGCTATTCTGATACTCCTAAGACAATAATGTAGATACAGTAGACACCCTTTGTTGCCTACTCAAAAGTCATTTCACCCTTTTTCCTTATAAACAAACCCCCAAATTTGTTGAGTAAGTTATCCTCTTCCATCTGACCTTGTGACCACTGGACAAGTCATCACACTCCTTTTTCTCTTTCCAGGTCTTTCTTGAGAATAAACATGTGACATCATTCTATGCACCAAGATGTGAGCAGGAAATCTATGAAGGGGGTGGGAGCAGGGTGGCATGGATTTTAGGAAAGGTTTCCTAGCCTTGCAAAGGAGATTCATAGGGGAAAATAGTCATTCTGCTGCTCAGTGTTGTCATGGGTGTGTGTGCTTGGAAATGGGATGGCAATCAAGCAACCATAAAGGGTACTAGTCAAGGAAAAGTCAACGAGCAATGTCAGCACCATAGAAAGATGAAAAGAACAAACATCCTTGATGTCACTGAGGCTACCAAACAAGCCAAGCTGGAGATCCCCATTCCAGGACTTACAAATGTTCTCATTGTTTCACCAATTTTGACTTGAGTAGTCTAGTTCTCTTATTACTTGCAGCTGAAGGTATAGTAACTGGTGAAATAAATATGTGTGTATTTATACTCCTATTAGATATCAGAGGAAACACCTTTGTTATTATCACCCACAATGCCTGCTATATACAGGTATCAATGAATGCCGGTTCCTTAAAGAGGTAAATGCATGGATGGACAGATAGATGTTCTACATCTTAATACTAGCTGCATTCCCTTTCTCACCTAATTGCATAACTATCCATCCAGGTGCATAAGCCAAAGACATTCTAGATGATTCCCTATCTCCCTCTCTCTATAGCAGCCTATCCATTGCCAAGGCCTGTTCATCTTGCCCTTTAGATTCTTGTCAAACTACTATCATGTCTTAACTGGCCTAGTGCCGTAGACTTCTAGTAACTAGCTTCCTGAAATTTCTCAAATCTGTTCACACTGCAGCCAATAGGTATCTTTTCAAAATGTTAAATCCCTCCCCTCCCACCTCCGCCCTTAATTAAAGGATAAAGAACAAAATTCTAAAATTCAGGAGATGCCTGCAAGGTCTGTGCGGCCTTGGGCCATCCACTCTTTTAGGCGACCTCTTGCCCGTGACACTCCAGCCAGACAGGCTGACTACTGACTCCTTGGTGTGTCTTGCTCTGCACATACTATTCCATCTGCCTGGCAGGGTGTCCCACTGGCACCCCTCACAATCACAGGCTTTTGGGTTCCAGCCACCACTTCTCAGTCTGTCTCATTTTTCCCAGGGACGCCTCCACTCTAGTCCCTGAATAGGTGGTTCTCAATATCATACACTTGGCCAACACCACATACCTCTCAGTCACAGCTAGGATGACCATCCAAAATGCAACATTCTTAAGAGTGAATGGGACACCATAACAATTACACTGGGACAATAAGTATGAAGAGAGATTTTTCTGGGCTAAGAGAACACCTTGTTCTTTGTACTTGCTTTTTGCTTATTAGCATTTTTATTTAAAGTTTACCTCCCCTAGGTCTCTACATGGGGAGGGCTATGTCCTTCATTTTTTTGCTCATTATCACAGTCTCCACATCTGGCACAGTGCCAGATTCAACAACAGACATTTAATAAATATTTGTTAGAGGAATGTTGGAAAGAATGAATATGATAATTCAGTTCACATTGTCCTTTTCTACTATTTTTTTTATAATCCTCCCTAGACCAGCATTGAAATAATGTTATGCTATATTCTTGTTTCTTATTTTTAAATATCTCATCATTTTGCATAGCACTGCTGTACTCCTGACCTATTCATTTAGTCAACAAGTATCTGCTGAACATGTAACAGGTACTGAGCATGAACTAGATACTAGGTGTGCAACAGCAAACAAGACACAGTCTCTGTCTTCAAGGACTTCACAGTCCCACAAGGGTGATACTTGAAGTCCCTGAGGACTCAAGGTCAGTTTTTACCAAATTAATGCCTTGCCAATCTAGGCCTGGATATGAAAGAGGTAGTTTGAATTTTTTCATTTCCTTCTCACTTACATCATTTCCTCCAATTTAGTTCCAAGGCCAGTGCCCTCCTGGTTTCCATTACTTACTAAAACTTAGCTCCAGGAAACATTAAGCTACTTAGGTGTAATTTCAGCTTCTGCAATATGTTAAAAATCATATTCATACATATCAACTGGCAAGAAATAAGTGGAAATCTCAAGGTACCTGAAATTAGGAGCTATAAGTTTAGGATCTGATCCTGAAGCTTCCCTATGGATTATCATCAAATTCAGTAATAGCTAGTAGTTTGGGTTTTAGCACACAATCAGGCTAGGATATGAGGCTGTGGGTCCTATGAGACACTGAATGAAAACTAATACCCTCATGAAGCTGGGATGCTCAAAGGTATGTCGCCTCCATAATGAGGGGCCTATGAAAAAAATTCCATTCACCTTAACAGGAAGATGATGAAGTTTGTTGTTCTGGGCTAAGGAAAAGGAAAGAAAAATTATTCCCAAAAAAATAAAAATCCTAAGCCTCTGCCTTATGATGTATTGAAGTTAGGATTTATACTTGCTTCATGATTTGGAAACTGTCAGGATTAGAAATTTACATAAAAATTAGTCCTGGGACAGTGATATCCCTGGAGTACCTTGCAGATGTGAACGGAAAATCTCTATGGAGTGACACATCCATGCTTAGGCCACACAGGATTTTCATAGGAAGGTTTCAATGAAGATGAGTTTACAATTCAAGATGTAGAAACAAAGAGAGAAGGATAGGTACCCAGTAACCTATGATAATAGAAGTGTTATCTGAAAAAGATAATGTCTTAAGAAGAATCTCCTGGAAAGAGGTTTTGAGGTAGAGATTGGCATGGAGGAGGTTTTTTGGAGAACACTCTAAGGAACACCTCTGAGAGATTGAAGGAAGGTTTATGCAGAAGGAGACATGGTGATACAGTTGCAACCGAAGCCTCAGCTATCCCAAAGGGTCTCTGGAGTTGGGATGGCCCTTAAGAATAACCCAAATTGAAACAATTAGATTGGGCCTTTATATCTCAATGGCACCAATCACTGGATGCAAGTTGCCCCTGAAAGAGGTTATGAACTTGGGAAAAATGACTCCCTTCAGCCAAAAGCAAACCCCAGAGAAATTCAGAAGGGATCCATCAGCAGCCACTGTACCCAGCAACAAAGAAATAAAGCTCTCAGACTTGAAGTCAGGTATAGGCGATGGGGACTCGGAGAAGCACCAGTCAGCATCTGCTATAGCCGACCCTTGGGCTGTTCAGATCCATTTACATTTTGTGTTAAGTTTGTCCCATCTGGGAAAGCATCTTTAGGTTTCTGGGTGATCTCATTTCCTGAGGAATCTTACACAGGGAAAGTTAGTGGAAAAAGTTAGCAATTCCTGCTGCTGCAACTAGTTTTAGGAGCACAATCAGTTTTCATCATCTACTTTACTACTCATTCTAGATTCTCCTCACCCTTGCCTAGTACTTCTCATGATCTTAATGACTTAATAAGTAGAAACTCTGAGGATCTAAGCTTCTGATCACCATGCCCTTCTGAGGTCATGTCTATCCATTGTGTACTTACCACTGACCATCCAAATTGGGCAGCAGATCTTCAAGAGATGCCCTTATTGTTCATTGAGTGTGAAATATAGTCTTCCCTTTTTTCCTATACAACAGCTGCTGAACCTCCTCCTGATGATCAGTGTAAATCAACCTTGTATGGAGAGTATATACTTCCATTGCTTACCATCCTCTTGATATGAGAAACCTAAGTGACCACCTGACCTGCCTCTTGAGAAACCTATATGCAGGTCAGAAAGCAACAGTTAGAACTGGACATGGAACAGACTGGTTCCAAACAGGAAAAGGAGTACATCAAGGCTGTATATTGTCACCCTGCTTATTTAACTTATATGCAGAGTACATCATGAGAAACGCTGGGCTGGAAGAAGCACAAGCTGGAATCAAGACTGCCGGGAGAAATATCAATAACCTCAGATATGCAGATGACACCACCCTTATGGCAGAACGTGAAGAGGAACTGAAAAGCCTCTTGATGAAAGTGAAAGAGGAGAGTGAAAAAGTTGGCTTAAAGCTTAACATTCAGAAAACTAAGATCATGGCATCTGGTCCCATCACCTCATGGGAAATAGATGGGGAGACAGTGGAAACAGTGTCAGACCTTATTTTTTTGGGCTCCAAAATCACTGCGGATGGTGACTGCAGCCATGAAATTAAGACACTTACTCCTTGGGAGGAAAGTTATGACCAACCTAGACAGCATATTAAAAAGCAGAGACATTACTTTGCCAACAAGGTCCATCTGGTCAAGGCTATGGTTTTTCCAGTGGTCATGTATGGATGTGAGAGTTGGACTGTGAAGAAAGCTGAGCACCGAAAAATTGATGCTTTTGAACTGTGGTGCTGGAGAAGACTCTTGAGAGTCCCTTGTACTGCAAGGAGATCCAACCAGTCCATCCTGAAGGAGATCAGTCCTGGGTGTTCATTGGAAGGACTGATGCTGAAGCTGAAACTCCAATACTTTGGCCACCTCATGCGAAGAGTTGACTCATTGGAAAAGACCTTGATGCTGGGAGGGATTTGGGGGCAGGAGGAGAAGGGGACGACAGAGGATGAGATGGCTGGATGGCATCACCAATGCCCATCACCATTGATGGGCATGAGTTTGAATAAACTCCGGGAGTTTGTGATGGACAGGGAGGCGTGGTGTGCTGCAATTCATGGGGTCCCAAAGAGTCGGACACGACTGAGCGACTGAACTGAACTGACTAAAGTAACTTGATGATAGCATAGTATAAAATAGGACTCTTACTATATCCCCTGGTGAATACAACATTCACCCTCTGGGAATCAAGACTTCTACCACAGAGCCTAAAGCTTTAAATACAGGAAAAACAAATCCAAAACTGGGTAACTGTGAATTATAGTAACATAGAGAGATAGCAAATAGGAAAGAATAGTTAAGAAACATGGAAGGTAGAATGTGAAGTTTCAATATGTACATAATATGAATAAGTATAACAAGAACACTTCAAATAGGAATATAGGTTGGGAAACAAACAAAGTAAAAGTATAGCTGGTTGAAAGCAGAAAATAACATGGTAAAAAATAAAATGAAATGTGTATCATCACAATAAATAAAAATGGATTAAACAATTAAAAGGCAGAGATGCTCAAACTGGATTTTAAAATCATTACTATAAAAGAGACACCTATACATACTAGAACAAAAAGACAGAAAGTTAAGGGATGAGGAAATATTTATTAGACAAATTCTTATCAATAGTTAAGCTACTGTGGCTCTATTATATCCAAAAAATTTAATCTTTAAGGAAAAACACATTTTATGGATAAAGGGTTTTATTATTTTAAAAATTATGAGGAAGATATATGGTTCTAAATCTATATGCACTTAAAAGTATAGACTTAAACTATGTAAAGAAATTCAGGGCTTGGTGGTAGCCTGTCAAAATGCTACATCTCCTGGGAGTTTTGCATTTTCACAAGGCTTAGTACCTCAAGAAAAAAGAGATCAAATTTAAGAGAGTATTACTGGATTAATCTTAACTGTTAAGAAGCAAGGTTAATTTATGAATACACTCTGGAAAGTTCTTAAAGAGATCCTTTTTATCTTGTTAAGTGTATTTGCCAAGTACAGCTATATTTACGAAGTTGAATTTTTACTTACAGATTCTAGGAAGTAAATTGAGTAAATGAACTGAGCTAAACTTTCATACAGAAAGGTAAAACCTGAGCCAATTGTCAGATCCATGCATCAAGGTAGACTTCCCAGATGAGTTTCTTATGAAATAGAAACAATTGAAAAGTTTGGACTGGTTGACAGCTCTGCAACAGAGCCAAATTCTAGAAATAGGTAGAAATTATTATTATTTTTTAAGAGTTATTGGGTCTTCTATTTAATTTAATTAATTAAAACTGAAGTATAATTGATTTACAATGTTGTGTCAGTTTCAGGTATATATAGTAAAGTGATTCAGATATATATATATTATTAATATGATTATATATGTGTGTGGGGGGGCTTCTCAGATGGTGCAGCGGCAAAGAATCCACCTGTCAACACTCATAAATCACAGCAAGATCCTCTATGATGCACCTGCAAGTAATGGAAAGAAAAAACAAAAATAAACAAATGGGGCCTAATTAAACTTAAAAGCTTTTGCACAGTGAAGGAAACTATAAGCAAGGTGAAAAGACAGCCCTGAGAATGGGAGAAAATAATAGCAAATGAAACAACTGACAAAGAATTAATCTCCAAAATATGCAAGCAGCTCATGTAGCTCAATACCAGAAAAATGAACAACCCACTCAAAAAGTGGGCAAAAGACCTAAACAGACATTTCTCCAAAGACATCCAGATGGCTAATAAACACATGAAAATATGCTAAACATCACTAATAGAGAAATGCAATGAAAACCATAATGAGGTATCATCTCACGCCGGTCAGAATGACCATCATTGAAAGGTCTACAAACACATGCAAGAGAAGATGTGGAGAAAAGGGAACCCTCTTACACTGTTGGTGGGAATGCAAACTGGTACAGCCACTATGGAGAACAGTGTGGAGATTCCTTAAAAAACTGGGAATAGAACTGCCATACGACCCAACAATCTTACTGCTGGGCATACACCCTGAAGAAACCAGTATTAAAAGAGACACATGTACCCCAGTGTTCACTGCAGCACTATTTACAATAGCCAGGACATGGAAGCAACCTAGATGTCCATCAGCAGACAAATGGATGAGAAAGTTGTGGTACATATACACAATGGAATATTACTCAGTTATAAAAAGGAATACATTTGAGTCAGTTCCAATGAGGTGGATGAACCTGGAACCTTTATACAGTGTGAATTAAGTCAGAAAGAGAAAGACAAATACTATATATTAATGCATATTATAGAATTTAGAAAGATGGTACCGATGATCCTATATGCAGGGCAGAAAAGGAGACACAGATATAAAGAACAGACATTTGGACTCAGTGGGAGAAGGCAAGGGTGGGATGATTTGACAGAATAGCATTGAAATATGTACATTACCATATGTAAAATAGATGACCAGTGCAAGTTCCATGCATGAAGCAGGGCACCCAAAGCCGGTGCTCTGGGACAACCCAGAGGGATGGGGTGGGGAAGGAGGCGGAAGGGGTGTTTGGGATGGGGGGGACACACATATACCCTTGGCCGATTCACACTGATATATGGCAAAAACCATCACAATACTGTAAACTAATCATCCTCCAATTAAAATTAATTGATTAATTTAAAAGAGTTCACCTGCCAATGCAGGAGATGCAGGTTTGATCCCCGGGTCAAGAGGTCCCCTGGAGAAGGAAACGGCAACCCACTCCAGTATTCTTGCCTAGAGAATTCCATGCAGTCCATGGGATTGCAGAGTCAGACATGACTGAGCAGGCAAGCTAAGCAAAATATATATGTATGTGTATATAGATATATATGTATTCTTTTTCAGATTCTTTTCCATTATAGTTTATTGTAAGATATTGAATATAGTTCCCTGTGCTATACATTAGGTCCTTATTATTTATCTATTTTATATATAGTAGTGTGTATCTATCTAGGAGTAATCACAAATTCCTAATTTATCCCTCCCTCCCCTGATTCCCTCTCTGGTAACCACAAGTTTTTTTTTTCTATGTCTGTGAGTCTATTTCTGTTTTGTAAATAAGTTCATTTGTATTAAGTTTTTAGGTTCCACATATAAGTGATATCAGATGGTATCTGTCTTTCTCTTTCTGACTTACTTTACTTAGTATGATAATCTCTAGGTCCATCCATCTGTCCTCTATCAGAAAAAAGTAAAAAGGAATAAATTAATCAGGGTTTAAGTCATGCAAGATTTTGTAACTGGTAACACAGTGGCAGGATGAGGAGGTGGAGAGAGAGAGGAGGGGGAGGAGAGAGGGACAACAGGTGCACGAAGGCAGATTAGGTCATGGGAAGGGAGGTGACAGATGCGTCTTTGGTGGCCTAACTAAAGGGGAGATCTGTCTGCTAAATTTGATCTTGCTTCCAAGTAACTGATGAAAAGTAGCATTAATATCAGAATAATGGTAGTGAGCTATAGATGCAGATTCTCTGTCTGTAGAGATTATAGACAAAATAGACTTTAAGGCAAAAACCATTATCAGGCTAAAAAGACTCACTACATAACATTCTGTTAGAAAAGTTGGGGTTATTTGATTGTGTGGTGAGCTCAGTTCTTCCACATCTGAAGAAAACAAAAATTTAGTGGGGAAAAAAAGTCTGAAACTAAATTTGGTGGTGATGTCTGAGCCTCAAATATCCTTGCTCTTGTCATCCTAAAGTCAAATCTCACTAGTATCTCAAAATCAGTTCATTATTAGATTCTGTCTTAGTCACACTTTTGGTACTCTTTCTTCGACACTTGAAAATGCCCAATATTGTCCTAGTTGTGGTGCTAGAATAAATTCACTTCATTTCGGCTTTCTTTGTATTCTTTCTTAAGAATTTTCCTTTGAAGAAATTGTGTTTTTATCTGCAACGATCTGACCAGACATTTTGCAGTTGTGTGCGTGCATGTTAATAAGTTGCTTCAGTCTGTCCTACTCCTTGCGACCCTTGGACTGTAGCCGGACAGGCTCCTCTGTCCATGGGATTTCCCAGACAAGAGTACTGGAGTAGGCTGACACGCCCTCCTCCAGGGGATCTTCCCAGCCCAGGGATGGAACCCGTGGTTCTTATGTCTCCTGCTTTGGCAGGTGGCTTCTTTTTGCAGTTAAGACATCTCATTTCTGATCTACAGTTTGTTTTGTTCAATGGGATTTCTGTCACGCATCTTTGAAAAGCTCCGTCTCTGGAGTTTTGGTTTACCCTTGTGAATGTTCTCACTGACTTTGAAAGCAATTCTTCATTGTTTTGGTTTTTTTTTCCTGTGTGGCAGCAGTCTTTCTCCCGGTGTTTACCTTTTATTGATTTATGGTAATAGGTGGCCAGCCCCTTTTCTCCTGTCACTTACAGGTTGACCTCTTTAGCTGAGGTTTTTCTGAAACTGGCTCACAAGGTATAAGCACAGGTGACCTTGTAAATTCAAAGGCTGCTTCCACCGCGTTAAAAGTCTACAACTCCAGGGTGCTGGGACTTGACACCAGTGCAAATTTAAACATGCAGCCTAATGCTTGATGCCTCACACTGAATGGTTGCCACACATCTGGGTTTGTGAACCTGGATTTGCGGCATCTCTCTTTTTAGACCAGGGGCCTTCACATTCTGGTGTGCCTCAGAATGGTGTAGCATGCTGAGAAGGAGTACAGACTTCCAGGCCCTACCCTGGGCACTGATTTAGCACATCTGGAGGCAGGGCCCTGGGGTCTCTATTTTAACAAGCTCTGTGGCTGATTTTAATGCAGATCATACTTTAACCTCCATAAGAGAGCTGAGAAAAAGAAAATGTACCACCCCACTTTGACTTCCAGCTGGGCCTTGGTGGTGCTAGACACTGTCCCGGCACTGATGCTAGGCCCTAGCATTCTTCTGGTGAACAAAAACAATTTCAGGCAACTTCAACACCAGACAAAGCCACTGTGTGACCATGATGGGTCAAGACAAAAGCAAGAACACTCTGCGATCATATCTGAACACAGATGAGAACAAGCACAATGTTTGAACCACAAAATATCAAAGATTCCCCTCAAGAACAACGTCCAAACCACAAATACCAAAGATCTCCCCTCTCCCAGCTAGTATGAGTGACTGATACTACTTTCCCAGTTACAGCTTATCTTCAATTTATTTCAGCCCTCTTATAGACATTTCCTGATGATCGTGGGATCTCGCCTACCTGGTTTCTATTTGTATTCTTGAGTGCATGCTAAGTCCCATCAGTCATGTCTGACTCTGTGTGACCCTGTGGACTGTAGCCCACCAGGCTCCTCTGTCCATGGAATTCTCCAGTCAAGAATACTGGAGTGGACTGTCATGCCCTCCTCCAGGGAATCTTCCGAACCCAGGGATCAAACCCATGTGTCTTATGCCTCCTACCTTGGCAGGGGGGTTTACCACTAGCACCACCTGAGAAGCCCGTTAATATTCTTACTATTTATTGACATACATAATCATAAAATGACCCTGCTTCCTCACAGCATCAAATCCAGAGCAAAGCCCTGCTTCCTTAAACCTTCCCCAATACAAGCCCACATCCTCTAAGCCCTTTCTAATATTCTCTTGCTGAAATGCACCCTCCCCATAGTTCCCCATGGGGTGCTTTTTCCTTTGCTACAACAGGTACCAAACCCAATTCATCCAACTGCAGGTGTGTTACTGGTGGGCTTTGGCTGGAGGATACTGACAAGGCATACCAACTAGACTGATGCTTTCCACTCTTTCTCTGTGAAGAAAGTGCGCTGGCCACTTGTGGCTACTAAGGCATTCAGGCATTTATATTCCTGGGCATGAGTGCTCCCCACTGAGGAAATGTTTGGTATATACTCTATAAGTCCTGATGCACACAGAACAGTGTACATGAGGGGTATCATTGAGGAGAGTTCAGTGAATTTGCAGAGACAGTGTCAATAAAGGATAATGAAGCACCAGCTAGGAGCTGGTACCGTCCTTAAGCCTGAAGGATCGAGAGCAAGGAGAGGTTACCGGAGACAGAGCCACAGAGGAGGCCCAACAGGAGTGGTGGCCTTCAGGAAAGGAAGGTGGCCACTGCCGGCCTTCGGGAAAGGAAGGTGGACACTGCCGCCTTCGGGAAAAGGAAGGTGGCCACTGCCGGCCTTCGGGAAAGGGAGGCGGCCACTGCCGGCCTTCGGGAAAGGGAGGCGGCCACTGCCGGCCTTCGGGAAAGGGAGGCAGCCACTGCTGACTGGAGGGCGGGAACTGGGGAGGACAGGTACTCTGACTTCACACCTCTCCCACTCTGGTCTGCCCCAAGTCTCCACAGAAGATAAAACCAGAGGCAAGAAAGCCCCAGATGCAGGGCATGTGGTCAGTCTCCGGAGGGAAGAACTGGAGGGGTGAAGGCAGAGAAGCAGCATACTTACACAAGGCTATTCTCTTTATTTACAAACCTATTCACACCACTTGTGCTATAGATATGTGGTGTTATCAAATATCATATAAGCCAACAACAATCTAACTACAGAAACAAAGATTCTATTCCTGATCCTATGAAACTAAGTTGGATGCTTTTTAACTGCAGTATAGTTGATTCACAATGTTATATTAGCTTCAGGCGTACAATAGAGTGATTCAATATTTTTATAAATTATACTCCATTTAAAATTATTACAAAATAACAGCTATATTTCCTTTTGTTGCGTAATATATTCTTGTTGCATATCTATTTTATGCACAGTAGTCTGTATTTCTTAATCTCAGATTCTTGCCCCCTTCCCTGGCCCCACTGCTAACAACTAGTTTATGTCTATGAGTCTGTTTTGTTATATACATCCATTTGTTTGACTTTTTAGATTACATCTGTAAGTGATAACATAGAGTAGTTTTCTTTCTCCGTGACTAGTTTCACTAAGCATAATATCCTCTGGGTCCATCCATGTTGTTGCAAATGGCAGAATTTCATCCATTTTATGGATGAGTAATATTACATTGTTTGTATATACCACATCTTCTTTATTTATTCATCTGTAGATGGACACTTAACTTGCTTCCATATTTTGGCCACTCTAAATAAAACTGCTATGAATATTGGGGTGTTATATCTTTTTGAATTAGTGTTTTTGTTTCCTTTGGATATAAATGGCAATGGAATAGCTGGATCATATGATAGTTCTATTTTCAGTTTTTTAGAAACTTCTATACTGTTTTCTGTAGTGGTTATACCAATTTTAATCCCACAAACAGTGTACTAGGGGTCCCTTTTCTCCACATCCTTGCCAACATTTGTTATTTGTTGACTCTTCAATGAAAACCATTTGACAGGTGTGAGGTGCTAGCTTGTGGTTTTGATCTGTATTTCTCTGATGATTAGCAATGTCAAGCATTTTCTCATGTGCCTGTTGCCATCTGCATATCTTCTTTGGAAAATGTCTACTCAGGTCTTCTGCCCACTTTTTAATCAGGCTGTTTGTTTTTTTGATATTGAATTGTATGAGCTGTTTATATATTTTGGATGTTAATCTGTTATTGGTCATATTATTTGCAACTATTTTCTCCCAGAAGTTTGTCTTTTCATTTTGTCAATGGTTTCTTTTGCTCTGCAAAAGCTTTTAAATTTAATTAGGTCCTATTTATTTATTTTTGCTTCTGTTTCTTTTGCCTTAGGAGACAGATCCAAAAAACACCATTGCTACAATTTATGTCAAAGAGTGTTCTGCCTATGTTCTCTTCTGAAATTTTATGGTTTTACCTCTTACATTTAGGTCTTTAATTCATTTTGAGTTTATTTTTATATATGGTATGAGAGGATGTTCTAACCTCGTTGTTTTAGTTGTAGATGTACAGTTTTCCCAGCACCACTTACTGAAGTGACTGTCTTTTCTCCTTTACATACTCTTGCCCCCTTGAAGTGAACTGAAGTGAAAGTTGCTCAGTCATGTCTGACTCTTTGTAACCTCATGGACGGTAGCCTACCAGGCTCCTCTGTTCATGGAGTTCTCCAGGCCAGAATACTGGAATGGTTTGCCATTTCCTCCTCCACGGAATCTTCCCCACCCAGGGATTGAACCCAGGTCTCCTGCCTTGTAGGCAGATTCTTCACTGTCTGAGTCCCCAGGGAAGCAGATGTAGCTGCCTGGTTTTCCCAGCACCATTTACTGTAGAGACTGTCTTTTCTCCTTTATATATTCTTGCCTCCTTAATTGCAGACTACTTTACCATAAGTGTGTGGGTTTATATCTGGACCCTCTATCCTGTTTCACTGATCTATGTGTCTATTTTTGTGCTGGCGCCATACTGTTTTGATTACTGTAGCTAAGTTGAATGCTTTGAAAATACTAAACAACAATAGAAACAAGACACAAATGGCTGTGCTTATTATGTATCAAGTACTATTTAAATGCTTCATATGTGTTAGCCCCCTATTGCTTTTATAACAAATTACCACAAATTTAGTAGCTTAAGAAAGCACAAATTTATTCCCTAAATAAATAAATTGGAGGTAAAAATTCCAAGATGAGTCTCATGAGACTAAAATTAAGGTATCAGCAGGGCTACTTTATTTCTGGAGTCTCTAGGAGAGAGTATAAGACTCATAATATCCTGTTTTATTCAGGTTATAATCTCTTAATATAATTACTTTATTTTTTTTCCCATTTATTTTTATTAGTTGGAGGCTAATCACTTTACAATATTGTAGTGGTTTTTGCCATACATTGACATGAATCAGCCATGGATTTACATGTGTTCCCCATGCTGAACCCCCCCTCCCACCAATATAATTACTTTAGACTGCCATCAATTTTTCCAGTAGTATCACCCTCAAGCTGGCTTGATATGGCCCCATCATTCACTGAGCACTTCCTTGCTTTTGGCAACAAGATGTTTGGGGTGTAACTTGTTCCTTCCCTGCCCCAATGCTGGAATCAGCCATTTCTTCAAGGAGTCCTAGATTCTTTCAGCAGAGAATGGTATTAGATGTGGAAACTAGGTATATACATTACTAATGGTTCTTATAGCCGACAGAGCTGAGGAATACATGTTACATATATTTTATGTCTATCTATTAATATTGAAAACCATGAGCCACACTGAACTCTCCAATTCCAACACCACAAGGTTCAGTGTAATTTTCTTTCTTTCCATGTTGAGTTGCAGGAGGGGGTAGGGGTTATTATTTTGCCTTTTGTATACATTAACTCATTTAATTCTTACAACAACCTCATGATTTAGGAAAATAAATTTCCAACCAGATGCTTCACCATCCCAGACACTACAGTGTGCATTTCAAATGTTTCAGGAAAATAAGTCCTTTGCACTCTCAACTTCTTTGTAAGTTTGTGATTGTTTCAAAAACATTTTTTTTTAAGTTTGCACTAAAAAAACACAACTCCCCCCCTCCCCAATCTCTATAGACTATGAGATACAATAGTGTGCATAATATCCCTGGTAATCTGGGTGAGATAAAGGCATTAATACATTTTCCAAACTGAGGGAAAGGAGGAGAAAATGAGGGATGGAATTTGACTTTGGGGAGGTGCCTTATCTTTAACAACCTGGTCAGGTGGCTTAGGGTTGCAGTCTTGTCACTGCATTCGTCCTTTCCATACGGCCATCTGACAGCCATCCAAGCCTGAAGTCCCCTCTGGAGCTGGAGGAGCCTCCTTGGCTCATCAGCCATCTGGGCTGGGACACAGCCCATCAATGTGGCAGAAAATATTCACCTAAAACTAACGATTGGGTGAATTTCTTCATGCTATTCAGCCTCCTCAGAGAGAGAAAAACAGAATAAAATATGGCAACTCACCGAGACCTCTAGTTCAAGCACCTTCCTTTACAGATGGGTGCATGCTAAGTCACTTCAGTGTCTGACGTTGTGCAGCGCTATGGACAGCAGCCTGCCAGGCTCCTCTGTCCATGGGATTCTTCAGGCAAGAATACTGGAGTGGGCTGCCGTGCCCTCCTCCAGGGGATCTTCCTGACCCAGGGATCGAACCTGCATCTGGTATATCTACCTACATTGACAGGTGGGTTCTTCACCACTAGTGCCACCTGGGAAGCTCTTCCTTTAGAGAGAGAGAAACCTAAACACAAAGTGGTTGGGGAGTCAGTCCAGGTTTTGTAGCTACTGAGTGTCAGGACTCAGTTATGTGCAAGTGGCCATACCCGTGATCCATGACATGCATCACTGAGTTTGTTACAGATAGTCATGGGCTTTAGCAAGTGGCAATGGAAGTCTTTAACCCAGGTGGTTAGGGTTATGAGTTCTTTTATTAATTACTTAGGTTAATTCACAAAAAATAATATGTAAGTATCTTAAACATTTTGTCTGATAGAGAGTTTTCCTGTGCAATTCAATCTCCTGATTAGAATTCCATGGTGTCTTTCTTGTATAAACCTTTTGAGGTATCATCTCTGATTTCTACTTTGTGTTTCTTTGAGGTGAAGTTAGAACTTAAAGATATTTTTCAAATCATTTGAGTGCAGAACCATTTTAATTTTTAGATTTTTAATACTTTTCCCTCTCACTCCTTTAGAGTTGTCTCATCCACATATAGTTCAACAGCAATTTCATAGAGATGAGACTTGGGCAAATTACATAATCTCTTTTTGCCTCAGTTGCCCTGCTAGCAAAATAAAACTCTCCAGGCTCATCTTGTCTTTTCTCTGCTGCAGCCTTGGAATCAACCATTTTCTGCAAGGAGTCCAGGCTCTTTTTTTGCAGAACAGTATTAGAAACCAAGATCTTGGCACTAGCATACTCATCCCTATTGAACTGTTGCTTTTCCTGGTCTTCATGGTGCACAGAGAAAAGTATATATATATGACAAATATTCCTTTGAAAGGACTACATCAAAGTTGTATATTGTCACCCTGCTTATTGAACTTATATGCAGAGTATATCATGCAAAATGCTGGGCTGGATGAAGCACAAGCTGGAATCAAGATTTCCAGGGGAAAAATCAATAACCTCAGATATGAAGATGACACCACCCTTACGGCAGAAAGTGAAGAAGTACAAAAGAGCCTCTTGATGCAAGTGAAAAGTGGAGAGTGAAAAAGTTGGCTTAAAACTCAACACTCAGAAAACTAAGATCATGGCATCCGGTCCCATCACTTCATGGCAAATATATGGGGAAACAATGGAAATAGTGACACACTTTATTTTGGAGGGCTCCAAAATCACTGCAGATGGTGACTGCAGCCATGAAAATAAAAGATGCATGCTCCCTGGAAGAAAAGCTATGACCAATCTAGACAGCATGTTAAAAAGCAGATATATTACTTTGCTGACAAAGGTCCATCTAGTCAAAGCTATGGTTTTTCCAGTAGTCATGTATGGATATGAAAGTTGGACCATAAAGAAAGCTGAGTGCCAAAGAATTGATGCTTTTGAACTGTGGGGCTGGAGAAGACTCTTGAGAGTCCCTTGGACTGCAAGAAGATACAACCAGTCCATCCTAAAGGAAATCAGTCCTGAATATTCATTGGAAGGACTGATGCTGAAGCTGAAACTCTAATACTTTGGCCACCTGATGTGAAGAACTGACTCATTGGAAAAGACCTGATGCTCGGAAAGATGGAAGGCAGGAGGAGAAGGGGATGACAGAGGATGAGATAGTTAGATTGCATCACCACCTCAATGGACATGAGTTTGAGCAAGCTTTGGGAGTTGGTGATGGACAGGAAAGCCTGACGTGCTGCAGTCCATGGGGTCACAAAGAGTCAGACACGACTGAGTGACTGAACTGAACTGATATGATAAATGTATGTCATATATGTCACCTATATAATATATATATAAATACATATATATTTATCAATGTGTGTGGTGCATGATAAGTTGCTTCAGTCATGTGTGACTCTTTGAGACCCTATGGACTATTGTCTGGCAGGCTTATCTGTCCACGGTATTCTCCAGGCAAGAATGCTGGAATGGGTTGCCATTTCCTACTCCAGGGTATCTTCCTGACCCAGGGATCGAACCCATGTCTCTTATGTCTCCTGCACTGGCAGGGGGTTCTTTACCACTAGCATCACCTGGGAATATATATTCAATATATTTCAATATATTAAAAACCATCAGTCACACTGATATCTCCTATTTCAAGACTACACACAATATTTTTTTCTAGTTTTCTTCCTTTCCATATTTGTAACTCTCTTCTCCAACCATGAGTAATCTGGCTCTCATTATTCTGATTGTTTTACTGATTTGATCAATAGACCTGTAGGCAACCAATATACTATTTCTACCAACATTCTCTGCTTCTGTGGAGTCTGTCTCTGCATGCTCAGTCATCTCTCTGGATAGAAAACTTGCAACCGTAAGTAGGCTCTGATACGCTTGTGCCAGGCTACCTCACACAGGGATGCCCACTTTATCAAATGTGTGTGTATATATATATACATAAATGTATATATATACACACATAAATACATATATATCTCCTTGCTGACTCAGAGGTTAAAGACTGCCCACAATGCTAGGAGACCTGGATTCGATCCCTGAGTCAGGAAGATCCCCTGGAGAAGGGAATGGCTACCCACTCCAGTATTCTTGCCTGGAGAATCCCTTGGACAAAGGCTACAGTCCATGAGGTTACAAAGAGTTGGACAGGACTGAGCGACTAACACTTTCACTTTCACACACATATATAGATATGCAGATAGATAGATACACACACACACACACACACACAAATACATCTGCCACATAGTAAAGCATTTTCTAAATGCCCATTCCTACCACTCTATTTCCTAGGCAAAGCCTCATGTGTGTGTCTATTTCTTCAATCATTCTTTCTCTTTTAACACCTGAGACTATAAGAAGATTGTTAGGCATGTAAAAACTGATCAATAACAAGAGTACTACAAACCAGAAAATTGGTCAAATTTCTCATTGCACTTTAAGTAAACACATCACCTATTTTGTTAGAAATTTCTGACCCACTGAGCATTCCTAGGACTTCCCTGAAAGAATTTGGCCTCTTGACAGTTCTAAGCTCTTTAGCATTATCCCAGTGGTATTAACATTACAGGCAATACAACACCATAGGAAAGGGAAGGTGTGGACAGCATTTCTGTAAATCTAAATCTGAGATTTACTGAGAATACGTCCTGCCACCTATTCATGGGAAAGTCCTTCTGGGGGACCTAGCTTGTGAGCCTCACACTCTCTCAGCTACTCATTGTTGAGCTGGGAGGAGTCCCTGTTCCCTCCATGTTGCAAGGACCATTCTAAGAGAAGCAGAACTGGAAAACCTATAAAAACATCTTATTAGTCTAGGGTGCCCTAGTTAGTTAGGGGAAAAATCTGTCTTTTTTGCCATATAAGAATATTCTGTGCTATCCTGCTTTATATCCTTGTCTCCGAACCACACTTCTGTTGGAACTACTTTTTCCTCCATTGTTTTATTGTAATTTTATAGCATAAAATCTTTCTTCTGATTACACTGAAGCTTTGTGCAGAGTGAAGTATAGTGTCTCTCTCCTGTGATGAGATGGAAATTGTTATCCTTGCCCCCATGACACCAGAGTAAAATGGGAAACTACACTTGTGTAATCATCAGAGTACAGACCATATAAGAGAGGAACAGTGTTGTTTCCTTTTTAGAGGGTTTAATTAAAATCATTACTTAAAAATAAGCATTGTAACAACATCATGATTGGGCTATTTTCAAATTATGGAACACCTATGAGAATTCAGGGTTCTGTGAGAAAAGTGCCCCTTCTTGGTTTCTATGTGTACATTTTCTGAACTCAAAAATTTAAAGAAATCTGTTAAATTTCTAGCAATGGCTGTGATTACTTTATAGTTGTCTAAAAATGAGAAGCATATTAAAAATAACTTAATATTTTGTAATATTTTAGAGGGTCATTATAAGACATTCTCTTTTACTCAGTAAGGATTAAATAACCAAGTTTCTGTTTTTTACTGCTGATTCCTATGATTAAAGCAAGAACATATAAGCTAAGCTGATTGCAATATAAAGAATTATTCTCTTGGGTCCTACTTGTATTCATTCTCTTTCTACATTTTAAAAACCCATTCATCAATTACTCTGCAGTAGTACCAGAACTTAGCATGCGCATATTATCTTCTCATATTCCTTTACAGTCTCCCAAAATCACATGTGTGCATGTAGGTATGTATATACCCTCCCACACTCACGTACACACACATGCAAGTACTTATAATGGCATCCAAACATATTTACCCATAATTACATTGTAGGCACTTTATCGAACACAGATATTTTTGCATTCGTTTGTGGAAACTGAAAGGAATCCAGGCTAATGTTTGGAGTCTTAAAGCAAATTGTAATCTTATAAACAGGGAGGTGAACCTCAGAGGCAGTAGTCTTTTGATATGCAGCATAAGTGAACTGCTGCATAATATAAAATGATGGCGCTATTAATCCTACGGCACTGGTGATGCCCAGCCCCCCTTTGCTACTGATACCAACACCATTGTCTCTGGCTTTAAACTTCATCAGTATGCAAACGGAGTGTCACTATGATGGGTGGTAACTTGGTTGGATGCACTTTCTACATTTCTGGCAAATGAGTATAATTATTTTCAGAGCTGCGGGCAACTCATGCATGTTTTATCCTCCATCTGGACCGGCACGGTACACAATAGTGATAAAAGATGATTTTCCCCCTTGGATGTTCACAGGCCATCATCGACACAGTCCTGATGAAATGGCCATGTATCCCCTAGCAGTTCTATATCTGCCACAGCTTGACAACAAAATTATTTCCCCATAGTACTAAAACACTTCAAATATTCAAGCCCTCTGTGCATATATTTGTGTTTTGAAGCATTCAGCGTTAACATAATGTGGTAATTTATAAACTGACAAATTAACTATGCAGAAATCACAGAGAAGCCTTATGAGGTCTGCAAAGCAGCAGAAAAGAAAGCAGAAGCTTTTTGCGCTCTGTAATAATAATAATCCTATCAACTGCCGCAGATTGCCCGGCCTCCCATTGTTAGAGCTGCACACTCTAAAACTCATGGACTATAGGTGATTCAGCCTGAGACGCCTGGCCCCAAATCACACCAACCAGGAGGCTTGGCTCTGGCTTTATGTGCCATCCCTCTCCGGGTCTGAGGCTAATGGGGAAAAGGGCACCAATAAAAAAAAAAAAAAGCAACTTGCCCATATTGATCACTGGGAGCCAGAAATGGATATGTGGGATGGAATTTGGGGAGGATAAGGTTTGCCTTCAAGACAGGAGGTGAATTTAGGACTGGCTAAATCCATAACAGCAAAACTGAGATTACGCATGTGAAAGGACAATCAGCCTTCTTTGTTTCATGGTTATAAAATCATTTTAATGATTAAAATCCATCATCTTGCTAGTCCGCTTTAGCAAACGCTGGCAATCCTTACAGGCCGGCTATTGATCCTCAGACAGACAGCTGAACGGAGGCAGCATTCATCAGAGGACGCAAAAGGGCGCATTTTCACTTTTATTGTATTAGCTTAATTCTCTTTCAGATGAATTAAAGACTAATTTTGCTAGAGCAAGGGGAGAGTCTGTGTATCTTCTGCTGCCCCCATCTGTTTGATGTGTAGATTCTTCGAAGGCAGGATTCATTTTTTTAGAGGCAAGAAACTATTTACAAATTCTTTGTGAAAATACAGGACATTCCTTCATGATACGCCAAACCAGGCTGTCTTCCTTCCTTCCCCCTGTACCCTAATCTCCACTTCACCTCCCCCAATCATTCCTCCTACACACACTTGCTCTCTTAGAGATTCACACATGCATGCTACACACACACACACACACACACCGTCCTTTAAATGGTATGTACCATGCTATGAGGCCTACCAAACATCAGACACTCTTTATCAGCAGTTGTGCCAGGGTCTCCATGGCAACAGTATAATAGATTTGCCCTTATTCAATCCCAGAGGCCACATTGAAGCGCGATGCAAAATTTGCTGGGGTCTGAATTCCTTTCAAGCCATGGCTCATGTGTCAGGAAACAAGTCAATGCACAGACAGCGCTGCACATAAAGATGGAAAGGAACCTTTTCTCTCCGCTGCTGTCTGCTCACAGTGACATTCAGAAGCTCAGGCTCTTCTAGATCTCATTTCTGTCTCATTTTCTAGTTATTAATTCATTTCTTCGGGTGGAGAGGCAAGTGGGGGAGGGGAACGCCATGCTTTGCAATAATAAACCACCAATGAAAGTGCAAAGCAAGCTGCATAAAAGCAAAGCGTGCATCTCAGCCTCCAAGGTTATATAGGATTCAATATGGCTGAAGCCCACCACAGCTGCAGACGAAATTCCAGGGCTTGAAACACCCCAGTGCTGAGCAGGGAAGGGCTGCCCAGCCAACTTCCTCACTCCACACTGGAGTGGTATTTTGTGATACTCAAGCAACCTTCCCTAGGGAGGGAGAGGCAGAAGAATGGACACATGTCCTTGTCCTAAAGCCAATCTCAGCAGACAGGAGAAACTCCCGGGAGCTCACACCTGAAGTACACTGTGGCTAAAACAAGCACAGCTTAAAAGTTAAACAATCATTTGTTTCAGGTTTATTTTAATCATTAGCTTTGGGACTTACAAGATGATTACTTTGTGGGTTAATTATTTTCTGTGCTGTGGCTTTCCAAGCCTAATTGCTCAACTTCGTTATTGTGCATAGTGATCCATAGCTGGTTCCTAAAATTACCTGCCCAAATATTTTCCCTTTTGATTATAACAGAATTTGCTATTTTTCTCCCAGAGTTGGGACAGTGCATAAATGACTTGATTGGGAGATGCTTCTTTGATTTCAAAGATTAAACTTACAGATATTGCAGGCAAGTGATAGAACCTGATTGGCAATACTATCAGGATGTGAGCGAAGCCTCTTACAGGGTTTTGCTGGGTGAAGCCTGATTAACTTCAGGGCAATGGTTCTCATACTTTAACATGCATAAAAGGCAGGAGGAGTATTGCTGAAGCACAATTTCTTGAACCCCATCCCCAGAGACTCTGACTCAGTAGATTAGGGCCAGTGTCCAGGAGCTCACATGCCTAACATGCTCACAAGAGATGCCAACGCTGCTGGTCTAAGAACCACTGCTTTAGGACAATTTCCCTGAACAAAATTTCCTCAACCAATGACTTAAAGCGTATTTTGACTATTTACCATAGCTTCAATTTCAATGTTGTTCTTGAAGGGCATTATTTGTCATCCTAATATAGTTACTCCCTTCTTCAGTGGAACAGGCCCCTGATTTCAGCCAACACTGGGGACACCGAGAGGTTGGAAGCCACGGAGAAAAGAAAAGTGTCAGAAGATCAGGCTATATCCCCAGAACTAGTGCTATGCCTGCTTTATATCAGGACTTGATCAATATCTTTTTGAACAAATACAGGAGTGAGTAAATATGATAGAATTTCAAAGCTTCTATACTTCATGAAAGCAGTCTTAAGCCAAGAATATAGGTGCTCTGTGTTTTATTTATATTGAAATATATTGTTATCATATATTTGATTTTAAAAGGCGGCATATAAACTTTTGTGGGGAAGAGAGATTAAATAGCATTTTAAAATCTTCTAGGAAGTTGGAACCACAGGATGTAGAAAGCAAAATCCCTTTATGATTAAAAACATTATCCTCTAATTTAATTATTTTTGCAAGTTTGGGATTTCAGTAAGTGACAAACGCTGTGTTTTCATTTTAAGAACCACCAACTTTGCTTTTTACTGAATAAAAGTGTGCATTTCTGCCTTATGTTTTAAACTTGAAATCATCATTTACTTCTTTTCATTTTCTGCTTCTTCTGGTTTGACCTTAACCTCTGACTCATTTTTTACAAATGATCACTTTTAATAAAAAACTGGGCCAGTATCACATAGTACTGACTTAAGATGATTCTGCTCACTTTGACCCAAGTCTGATGATCTGTGCTAAGTGAGCTACACACTAGAAAGCGACTACTGCAGGTGGTGGGAGGGGGAGGAGGAGAGGGAGTAAACTGTGAATTTCAGGGTCCTGCCTTGTGAATTACCTAAGAGACAGTGGATTCCCGATAAGGTAATGGCCGTGTTTTTCATCACTGCACTTGGGAGTATGTAGGATTTGTCTTTCTACAACAAAGCCAAAGGCACCACGGTGGGTGCCCCTTAGGCGGGGCCCCCACTGGGCTCCCTCTGCCCTTCCAGCACGGAAGGCATAGCGGACACAAGAGAAGAGGTGACTTCTCTTTCCCAGCTTCCCTTTACCACATGCCACTCTAACCTGCTCTGCCCTCCCAGGAAGGGCAGCCTGTCACATGGCTTCAGTAGATGTCCTCACCCCCACTCAACACCCTGTCACGGGCTTCCCAGAGGGGAGAATGAACCTGGAGTGCTATCAACAACTTTCAATCCACCAACTATTTATTGAGCACCTGCTGTGTGCCTGGTGTCACAGTGCACTCTGGCAGCACCAGCGTGAAGGAGACACTCACTTTTATTACGAGGTGGTTACAACCAGGGAAGTCTGTTTTTCATCACTTTACAATAGTGTTCTCCTCCATAATGCTCTGCAAACTGGGGTTTGCCCCAGTGTGTCTGGAGCCACAGATTAGATTGGTTGTTGCTCTCTAACGTTTCCATTTTTCTTGATTTTATGAAATCAAGATTTTTCTAATTTGTGCTTTAAGCTTTGGGAATAGGGATGGATGCCTCTCACAGGGAAAGTGTGCATTAGATGGGTGGTGTCCTTTTTTTCTGAGACAGACTGAGCTACATCCTAGAATTAAGGAAATAGAGGAATTTGAAATGTTATTTTTAACGTCAAAATATTTCCATTACTTGCACAACATATCAGTTTAAGTTACTTTTACTAAGAATAAACACATATAAGACTTCAAAGAAGTCTCTCCCTTGTGGAGGGAGTTTCAGGCTCTACTTCCAGAGTCCCTGAACTTGGCCTTTAAGCTCTTCTGTCATGAGGGCACTCCAGGGGAAATTGAGAAGCCCTGGTTTTGATGATACAGCGTTTATAAATGCTGAAGTGAAAATAGGAAAATGTCTGAAGGATGAATATATGTTGAGCTTTGCAGTCAGGATCTGGACCTGAAAACAATGAGACACACATGCTTTTCAATGAACTCATTCATTTTCATGTTATAAACATTCCTCCACCACCCAAGGGAAGCTGGTCTATCCTCTCCTGCCACACTGTTGTGTCTTTTCTCCTAGCCCTGGCCTCAGCCTTGGTGACCAGCACAGTCTGTGGACCCCGCCTCTTCTCACTTTCCTGTCTGGCCACCTGGCCAGTGCTCAGCAGTAATGACCAGCTGACCGTGCCTTTCTTGCCAAGTGGAGCCAGTGTTCTGTGCACCATTGTTTTGTGGGGCCACACTGCTGTCCCCTTTACTGTCCTACAGGACACTCGTCAACAGCTGTGAGAGGCTTCCCACCCCGGTCCATTTACAAGGAAGGCCTGGAAAGACTTCTTGGAGCATCAGTTCAGAGGTCCCACAACCAGCCAAACAATACGCGATTATTCAAAGGCTCGAATTCATTTTCCTCTGCTCCTCCCACACCGTTACCCTTGAGAGAAAACTAATTTGCAGAAAAATAGCCCCTGCCAGCTAACTTCTCCTGCTAGATGTATGATGACCCTGAACTCTTGTCTGTGAGTACTTACTCTCATAGTAAATGCACAAGAATTCTGAAAAGCCATCTTAAAAATCTCCCCCTCACCACCACACACCTCCCAACCCCCTGGTCTGGGATATGCCTTCTTTCCCTTTTATTCTTTTTCACATGTGTGCTGAAATTGGCACTTTCTCTTTTCAGTTCACTCCCTTCTTGGTATTAATGCAGGCAGCAGTGGAGAGGCGTGCACAATTTTTCCAGTCCTTGCACTTGGCGAACCCAGGGATGATGGATTAAATGTACCAGGCTCTACCTCACGTATCACTATTTAAGTGAAGCGGCTGGGCTGTGCCGGCTGGTGATGCATGGAGTCATCCAGTGTGCCCCCTGCGAGCAGGGGAGCGCGGCTGCCTCTCCTGTTGTCTGAGTAAATAGAGTTAATGGCATTTGGTGCAAATGAGATGCCTATAGAACGCACAGGCTTGTGGGGCTCTTTCTTATTTTTCTTTGTCAAGAAGCCTTCTCTCTCTCTCTCCTGTCTAGAGCTTCACCAGTGTGGCCTGCCTTTGTAACCTGGGGGAGGAGGGAAGGTCTCCTGGAGTTCAGGATTTTGTAACTAATATTGAACGCCAAGGAGAATGGATGCCAAGGTCAGGTTAAGAATAAAGAAAATTGATTTAGAGGTCAGGGTCACCATGTGAAAGCCCTGAATGCTGCCAAAATATTTTCATTATCTCTGTTTTTGTTATGGAAAAGACCAGGCCCTGTGTAAGGATGCTAAGAGGTGGGAGGCCAGGCTGGAGAGAGGGAGTTTGAGAGAAAGGAGGGAATTAGAACTCCAGGGTTTACTGGCTTTGCATCCTTGAGTTCTCTGCCTGGAGTTTGTCTCCCTTGTGTAAGTATGTGGATGGACAAACATTGATAATGAGGGTTTTCCCCACAGAACTGGGCCATTCTAAACTCTCTCTCTCCCCTGGTGCAAGGAAGCTGGAGACAAATTCCTCCGGTTCTATTTGCAGGAGTAAGCTATTTCACGCACGACTGTGATTCTACTTTTCGCCCATGTCTACAACGTATCTGCAACACAGGGCTGTATATTTTAACAAAATCCTGTTATTATTGGAGCTCTGACCCGATTTTGTTTCTATATTCTGAAGTAGAAAAGACTCCAGTGGCATGAAATTAGCAACACATTCTGCTAGTGTGTTAATTGTGTGAGAGTTTTTGGCAGGAGAATCTCCTAGCACAACACGGAATTTATTTTTTATTTAAATTTGGTAGTGATTTCATATTTGTTTGAAGAAGAGGCACTATGGCTTAAACCACTTGGGACTTACTATATGTTCAGGAAAAGAAAAAAAAATCTGCTTAATGCAGTAGTGCAGGAGGAATTATGTAATTTTTTTTTTTTTTTTTACTTAGCAGGCAAGCTGCTATCATTGATTTCTAATTTGTTATGAGAAATTGGCATTCCCAGGCAGTGGTTTGGGATGTCCTTGTGTCCCAGTGCAGTATCCAAATGCAGTTGTATCTGGCCAGTAGCAGATTAGCTGCTTCGATAAAGGCAAACAGACATGAAAAACAAAGTCAAAAATCTCCCAGGCCACAGAGGCTGTTTTTCTCCAATAGACACCCTTTCTGAATCCCTCCTGAGACTCCAGGGGACAATGTAGGAAATGACTGCCTCATAAACATGTGGATGGGGGAGCAAGTCCCAGAAATGGGAAGGACAGGCAGACAAACCAACAGATGTGATCCACCAAAGAGGACAGACTCCTGCCCTTATCTTGGGGGTGGGGGGCAGGGGGAGGAGGCAACTTGGAAAAGGGAAAAAGTAAAATAACATTTATTGAATATTTATAATCTACAAGCTACTGTACTGGTTGGCATATGCCATCTCGTTTCCCTGGCCACACACTAGACAGGTGATTGCTCACCCGGAAATCGGCAGCACTCTGCTCCATGTGCCTCTTTGCTCCTTGCCTCTTGCCCATCTCCTTACTCTGCACTTCCCTCCTTGCCCACCACCAAGCTTTCTGAGACTCTCTGAGCTGCCCTGGCTGACTGTCAGCTCTCCCCTGTTCACTGCGTGGCTCAGGCCAGCAGTCCAAAGCAGGACAAACAAGGGCTCTTTTCCCTGATACCATTGTTTCGGTGACAAGTACTCTTCCATAATAATAAGCGATGAATTTCACTTGTAGCAGAAAGACACAGACTAGAACTCCAATCCCAGCTCTCCCTCCAGGTGCCCTTAGGAAGATGACTTATTCCCTGGGCCTGAGTGTCTGTATCCCTAAGAGATGGCCACACTTCAGGCTAGGATTATACAAAGTGATGGATGCAGAGCACTCAGCCCCAGACTGGCTCATGTCACCATGAGGTCCCTTTCCTTCCTGACCCCACTGTTATCACCATGACATCTAGCGAACCCACATTAGGGGCCAGGCACCACGCCAAGCTAGGTATGAACAGAGATGTCCCTGGAGCTACCACAGAGTTCACACGAAACCTCATTTCATCCTCACATATCCTGGAATAGACTGTATCACTGTCCTTCTACAAATAGGAAATCTGAGGTTTAGACAAGGAAACCACACTGGGAAGGAGAGAGTCAGGATTTCACCTTGATTTGTCTGATTCCCAAAATTCTTTAATTCAGTGGTTCTCAACCCTGGCTATCTGGGGAGCTGCTAAAACACTGATACCAAGACCCCTACTCCAAACAAATAGAACTGGGTAAAGGTGAGGTTTGAAATCTGTTGCCTTTAAAAGTTATAGGATGGGACTTCCTTGGTGGTCCAGTGGTTAAGAATCTGCCTTATGCAGGGGATATGGGTTCCATCTCTGGTCGGGGAACTAAGGTCCCACATACTGCGAGGCAACTAAGCCAGTGCTCCACAATGAGAGAGTCTGTGCACCACAACAGAAGATCACATATGCCAAAACTAAAACCGGACACAACCAAATAAATAATTTTTTTTGAAGTTTCAGGAAGGATCTAATTTGATACTCAGTAAATAATTAAATCAAATCAATGTAATACACCACATTAACAAATTGAAAGATAAAAACCATATGATTATCTCAATAGATGCAGAAAAAGCCTTTGACAAAATTCAACATCATTTATGATAAAAACTCTCTAGAAAGCAGGAATAGAAGGAACATACCTCAACATAATAAAAGCTATATATGACAAACCCACAGCAAACATCATCCTCAATGGTGAAAAATTGAAAGCATTTCCCCTAAAATCTGGAACAAGACAAGGGTGCCCACTCTCACCACTACTATTCAACATAGTTTTGGAAGTTTTGGCCACAGCAATCAGAGCAGAAAAAGAAACAAAAGGAATCCAGATAGGAAAAGAGGAAGTGAAACTCTCACTGTTTGCAGATGACATGATCCTCTACATAGAATACCCTAAAGACTCTACCAGAAAATTACTAGAGCTAATCAATGAATATAGTAAAGTTGCAGGATATAAAATTAACACACAGAAATCCCTTGCATTCCTATACACTAACAATGAGAAAACAGAAAGAGAAATTAAGGAAATAATACCACTCACCATTGCAACAAAAAGAATAAAATACTTAGGAGTATATCTACCTAAAGAAACAAAAGACCTATACATAGAAAACTATAAAACACTGATGAAAGAAATCAAAGAGGACACAAATAGATGGAGAAATATACCATGTTCATGGATTGGAAGAATCAATATTGTGAAAATGAGTATACTACCCAAAGCAATCTATAGATTTAACGCAATCCCTATCAAGCTACCAACGGTATTCTTCACAGAACTAGAACAAATAATTTCACAATTTGTATGGAAATACAAAAAACCTCAAATAGCCAAAGCAATCTTGAGGAAGAAGAATGGAACTGGAGGAATCAACCAGCCTGACTTAAGGCTCTACTACAAAGCCACAGTCATCAAGACAGTATGGTACTGGCACAAAGACAGAAATATAGATCAATGGAACAAAACAGAAAGCTCAGAGATAAATCCACGTACCTACAGACAGCTTATCTTCGACAAAGGAGGCAAGAATATACAATGGAAAAAAGACAACCTCTTTAACAAGTGGTGCTGGAAAAACTGGTGAACCACGTGTAAAAGAATGAAACTAGAACACTTTCTAACACCATACACAAAAGTAAACTCAAAATGGATTAAAGATCTAAATGTAAGACCAGAAACTATAAAACTCCTAGAGGAGAACATAGGTAAAACATTCTCCGACATAAATCACAGCAAGATCCTCTATGACCCACCTCCCAGAATATTGGAAATAAAAGCAAAAATAAACAAAGGGACCTAATGAAACTTAAAAGCTTTTGCACAACAAAGGACACTATAAGCAAGGTGAAAAGACAGCCTTCAGAATGGGAGAAAATAATAGCAAATGAAGAAACAGACAAAGGATTAATCTCAAAAATATACAAGCAACACCTGCAGCTCAATTCCAGAAAAGTAAATGACCCAATCAAAAAATGGGTCAAAGATCCAAACAGACATTTCTCCAAAGAAGACATACAGATGGCTAACAAACACATGAAAAGATGCTCAACATCACTCATTATCAGAGAAACGCAAATCAAAACCTCCATGAGGTACCATTACACGCCAGTCAGAATGGCTGCTATCCAAAAGTCTACAAGCAATAAATGCTGGAGAGGGTGTGGAGAAAGGGAACTCTCTTAAACTGTTGGTGGGAATGCAAACTAGTACAGCCACTGTGGAGAACAATGTGGCGATTCCTTAAAAAACTGGAAATAGAACTGCCATATGACCAAGCAATCCCACTCCTGGGCATACACACCAAGGAAACCAGATCTGAAAGAGACACATGTACCCCAATGTTCATCGCAGCACTGATTATAATAGCCAGGACATGGAAGCAGCCTAGATGCCCAACAGCAGTCGAATGGATAAGGAAGCTGTGGTACATATACACAATGGAATATTACTCAGCCGTTAAAAAGAATTCATTTGAATCAGTTCTAATGAGATGGATGAAACTGGAGCCCATTATACAGAATGAAGTAAGCCAGAAAGATAAAGACCAATACAGTATACTAACGCATGTATATGGAATTTAAAAAGATGGTAACGATAACCCTATATGCAAAACAGAAAAAGGGACACAGATGTACAGAACAGACTTTTAGACTCTGTGGGAGAAGGCGAGGGTGTGATGTTCTGAGAGAATAGCATTGAAACAAGTATACTATCAAGGGTGAAAAATATCACCAGCCCAGGTTGGATGCATGAGACAAGTGCTCAGGGCTGGTGCACTGGGAAGACCCAGAGGGATGGGGTGGAGAGGGAGGCGGGAGGGGGGATCGGGATGGGGAACACATGTAAATCGGTGGCTGATTCATGTCAATGTATGGCAAAAACCACTACAATAATGTAAAGTAATTAGCCTCCAAAAAAAAACAAAACTATTTTGAATATGTGCATAAAAGTACTGTCAAATGAGAAAAAAAATAATAATAATTAAATCAAAGTCTTAATTATGCTCCCCTGCCTGTGCTACCTACCCATATGCCCATGTCCTGCCTAGTCCATGCCCACAAACTAGGGCTTCTTAACAGAGAAATTTCAAATACTAGCTGTTCAAAAATAATAGACAAGTATTCATTTATGAAAGATTTGCTTTGGGCTAGGAACTTTCTATTATCTTTGATTCTTCTGGTAACCATGTAGAAATGAAATGTAGTCAAGTTTCCCTGGTTTAAACAACTTACTGCCTGGTACAAATAAGCTCTCAGTAAACAGTACTGTTAACACCATCATCATCTTTATCATCTCTTGAGTCCCCACAGCAGCCTCCAGACCAGTCGACTCCATCTACTAAACACCTAGGGATCTGTTCCCTTCTCACCATCCTACCTCCATCCCTGAACCTGATTAACCAGCTCACCTGGGCAGCTGTGACAGGCTTCTAACAGTTCCCTGTGTCCAACCTCATCCTCCTCCAATCCATTTTCTACAAAGCAGCCAGGGTGATCTTTTTAAGACACAAATACTTAGCCTTCCTTGAAAATAGTGATAATTATCTGGCCACCATATGAGATTCAGTAGGTTAAGCCCTTTATAAAAGCTCCCAGTGGAAGGGCAGAAGGAAAGTGAAGTGAAAGTCAGTCATGTCCTATTCTTGGCAACCCCAAATTCTCCAGGTCAGAATACTGGAGTAGGTAGCCGTTCCCTTATCCAGGGACTCTTCCTAAACCAGGGATCAAACCCAGGCTCCCACATTGCAGGCAGATTCTTCACCAACTGAGCCAGCAGGCAGGCCCAAGAATACTGGAGTGGGTAGCCTAACCATTCTCCAGGGGATCTTCCCGACCCAGGAATAGAACTGGGGTCTCCTGCATTGCAGGCGGATTCTTTACCAACTGAGTTACCAGGGAAACTCAGTGCAGGGGCAGGTGGGCTAAATCTTTTCCCTGCTCTGCCTGCTAAGTTGTCTGGACTAGGAGACTACACTGGCCCTGAGAACAGGATGCTTTCTATTGACTCATAGGCCTGGAGTGAGTGAGTGAGTGAGTGTTTGTGAGGGGGGTCGGGGGACGGGGGGCTTGGTTTAGGGAAAGGGATTGTGCTTTTCTAATTCACACACAAAATTTTGTAGTAATAGCAACTGCCCTGAAATTGAACCTACCTCAACGAGTTATTATGCTAGATAAATGTAGAAATTTAAATAAAAAGGAGGCTCCCTAGGGGAGTTGAATTTGAACCCAGACTGTCAGTCTCTAAAGCACCTATCCTAACCCCTGCTGTTTTCCCTGGAATACAGAGAAGTGATGCTCTCAGGGGGATTCTACAGATAGAAAATTCTTTGGGCTAGCTAACTGGGAGAAGCTTCACAGGAGTGGGAGGTGCAGTCTCTTCCATCAGGGCCAAATTAGGCCAACAATAGCCAACCAGCTTGTTCCCCTTGCTAATCTAGTTAAGGCCCCAATTCCTTTGACCTTCAAAACAATGTAAAACTAAGGAATTTCCTGCTGATCCAGTGTTTAGGGCTCCACACTTCCCCTGCAGGGGCCCTGGGTTTGATCTCTGGTCTTGGGATCTAGGATCCCACAAGCCATGCTGTGCTGCCAGAATAAATAAAAATAAAGCAACTTTACTAAAGGGGGCATGCAAATATAGCTTTTAAAAAATGTAAAACTTTTGATGATTCAGATGACAAAGGAAAGGGTAAGCTTGGTACCTGACCTCTGTTTCAAGCAGATTCATTGCAGGCTACTTATTTGATAGGTGAGGTAGAGATAAAGAAAATGAGATTTTTATGTGATGATCTATCACTCTTCTTCCCTATCAGATCACTGTATTTGCTGACCCTCAGATTGAATGCTTGGCACAGCAATCTAGAAGGAGAAGACCTCTTAGAAATAATCTACTCCAGTGGTTGGCATCCCAGGACACCTTGAAGGATAGAGTCTTCACAAAACCTCTCACTATTTCTAAACTTATACGTGTGTCAAGGTAGCAGAGAGTCATGAAAATATTATTTCTTTTCCTTTGATTAGAACTTTAAAAACTGAATATACTAAAACTTTGGACTTCTCCTGCTAGGTTCTGGCCAGCAGCTGTGTGTCTTTAATTGATAAGAATGAAAATAAAACCACAATGGCCCCCAGTCACACTCAGAGTCCATGGCAGAGTTCTGATTCCCAGAGCAGGGTTTAGTTCCATCATGCCATCCCATCATTTTCTTGATGTTTAGGTCAAAGACAAATCCTGTTTCAAACGCATCCTGTGATAAATAGTTTCAAACCACACAGCTTGAATTTCAATATAATAATTTTTTGTTCAAATTTCATTGTGAAGAAAACTTAACCTACATTAAGCTAAATTTAAAACCAGATCAGTTGCCATCAATAGACATACTATAAACACTGTGATGGAATTCCAGCTCACTGTGGTTGCCTACCAGGGCTCTGAAGCCCAGCCTCTTCACTCATGTTAAGAGAAGGGGACAGAGAACAGGGAGGAGGGTGATTCGGAGGTGCTGGAGTGGTGTTGAAGGAAAATCAACCCCAAACTATGGCTTTCTCTAGACTTACTCAGAATATAGAAAGGCAATACGAAAAGGAAATAATTTTCTCACAAAAATTCTCTCATATTCCTGCTTCCTTCAACTCACAGGAGAAATACCACACACAGAGGTTGTGAAAGAAGTCAGACATGGATCCTCCACCCCATCCACTATCCTCACTTCCCCAGTTTGACCAAGGAGCCACCTCGTTCTCCTCTTGGATGAACCATCTCTACTTCTTCTCCATAGCTTACTGATCCTTTATTCCTTTTGCTGCCTGATTCCAGGCCCTGCCTCTGCATTACTGGTTCTCGAGTTATGTGTTCCCTGCTGGATGGTGGGGAGGGGGGGAGTACTTCAAATCTTAGAGGAGGAGAGTTGATAAAGGTGATGGGGATGGGTAGAGCCTCTGCTCTTAACCAGGTCCTATTCCTGTTCAATAATCCAGGCTTGTTTAGTCCTTTAGTTCTTCCCATTCTGCACGGTGCTGTGAGAATGCACCTAAACCTAAATGCTGATCCTGACCCCGACAAAGCCCTCTGTCCCTTCCTCCCTTCCCCCTCCTTCCTGTCTTGCTGCTCCTCCATAACAAGCAGGGTGCTCCAGTTTCACCCTTGATAGCTTTTGCTCAGTCCTGTCTTCCTAAGGCATTTGTAAACTGTAATAATACTTTTTCATTCAGTATGTAGGATAATGAGGTTATTGAACTGTCCAACATTTTTATCCTGTTCACCACCTTACCTTGGTGAATTCTGGAAATTTAATCACCCAAAGCCAACCAGAATGTGACTATAGAAACCTACTTACCTGTTACCTGAATCTTCTCAATTAGTTCCTCCTGTTCCATGTCCCTTGTGTCTGTTTATGCTGCAAAGCCCTAATTATCTAAAATTCATTTACCCAGAACCTCAGTTATCTGCAGTGAGGGTGTATTACTGAGTGTGTTTTATTTACTTTGAAAACTGTCTGGCTCATCTGAACCCCTGCTTGTCCGATTTAATTCAGTGCTTGCCTAGGTTCTTCAGATCATCGGGGCTTTGGGGATCCGAACACCATTTTCTCATTGTTTAACTTCTGCAGAATAACTTCAATTTCAGTCTTACTTTCTATGGTGGAAACACATGCTATGTTATCTGAATCCTACAGTTGTTCCACTATCTTTGTTCCTGCCTATTTTAAAAAATCCCACATTAAAAAATAAAGAATTGGACTTTTTAAGCTCCTTTAGTATTCTGAGGCAGCACTGCCAAAGGGAAATGATGCTGCTTTGCATTTAGAGACCTGCTTCTTGGCTTGGCTCTACGGTTGACTGTGTAACTTAAAACAAGAGCAAATTCGGAAAACTCAGCAGTGGCCACAGGACTGGAAAAAGGTCAGTTTTCATTCCAGTCCCTAAGAAAGGCAATCCCAAAGAATGCTCAAACTACCGCACAATTGCACTCATCTCACACACTAGTAAAGTAATGCTCAAAATTCTCCAAGCCAGGCTTCAGCAATATGTGAACTGAGAACTTCCAGATATTCAAGCTGGTTTTAGAAAAGGCAGAGGAACCAGAGATCAAATTGCCAATATCCGCTGGATCATCGAAAAAGCAAGAGAGTTCCAGAAAAACATCTATTTCTGCTTTATGGACTATGCTAAAGATTTGACTGTGTGGATCACAATAAACTGTGGAAAATTCTGAAAGAGATGGGAATACCAGACCACCTGACCTGCCTCTTGAGAAATCTGTATGCAGATCAGGAAGCAACAGTTAGAACTGGACATGGAACAACAGACTGGTTCCAAACAGGAAAAGGAGTACATCAAGGCTGTATATTGTCACCCTACTTATTTAACTTATATGCAGAGTACATCATGAGAAACGCTGGGCTGGAAGAAGCACAAGCTGGAATCAAGATTGCTGGGAGAAATATCAATAACCTCAGATATGCAGATGACACCACCCTTATGGCAGAACGTGAAGAGGAACTGAAAAGCCTCTTGATGAAAGTGAAAGAAGAGAGTGAAAAAGTTGGCTTAAAGCTTAACATTCAGAAAACTAAGATCATGGCATCTGGTCCCATCTACCTCATGGGAAATAGATGGGGAGACAGTGGAAACAGTGTCAGACTTTATTTTTGGGGGCTCCAAAATCACTGCAGATGGTAACTGCAGCCATGAAATTAAAAGATGCTTACTCCTTGGAAGGAAAGTTATGACCAATCTAGATAGCATATTAAAAAGCAGAGACATTACTTTGCCAACAAAGGTCCGTCTGGTCAAGGCTATGGTTTTTCCAGTAGTCATGTATGGATGTGAGAGTTGGACTGTGAAGAAAGTTGAGCGCCAAAAAATTGATGCTTTTGAACTGTGGTGCTGGAGAAGACTCTTGAGAGTCCCTTGGACTGCAAGGAGATCCAACCAGTCCATCCTAAAGGAGATCGGTCCTGGGTGTTCATTGGAAGGACTGATGCTGAAGCTGAAACTCCAATACTTTGGCCAATACTCCAATACTTCACTCATGTGAAGAATTGACTCATTGGAAAAGACCCTGATGCTGGGAGGGATTGGGGGCAGGAGGAGAAGGGGATGACAGAGGATGAGATGGCTGGATGGCGTCACCGACTCGATGGGCATGAGTTTGAGTAAACTCTGGGAGTTGGTGATAGAAAGGGAGGCCTGGCGTGCTGCAATTCACGGGGTCACAAAGAGTTGGACACAACTGAGTGACTGAACTGAACTGAACTGGACTGGGCTTCCCTGGTGACTCAGTGGTAAAGAATCCACATGTCAATGCAGGAGACATGGCTTCAATTCCTGGTCCGGGAAGATCCCACGTGCTGTGGAGCAAATAAGCCCATGTACCACAACTATTGACACTGTACTCTAGAGCCCAGAAACCACAACTGCTGAAGCCCACATGTCCTAAAGCCTAAGAAGCCACTGTAATGAGAAGGCCACACACTACAACAACGAATGGCCCCCACTCACTGCAACTAGAAAAAAAGACTGCACAGCAACGAAGATCCAGCACAGCTAAAAACAAATAAATAAATAAAATTATAAACAAAAAAGAAGGCCCCTAAGACCTCACATATTTCCATTTCTCAATCAGCCTGTTGGCGATAATAGTGTCCAGGCTTCCTCTTTATCTGATTTTCTATAAATAATAGAGTGTAGCTGTAGAAAAATTCAGAGGGGTAATATTCTTTTTATAACTCATCTAGAGAGAGTTATTCACAATTAATTAATAAGTAATATAGAGCATGTGTATCCTTCATAATTATTTTTGTAATATCTCACATTTGGCAAAGATTAAGATTGAGAAGTATTAATGCAAAACTAGCATTGGACTGAGGCTTTTTGCTGGACAATATGGAAATGTTGATTCACATAAAATGAGCACCCTCACTCTCTGTGAACACTTCCCATAATAGAAAGAAAGAGCACTACTTCTAGAAGTTTTCACTATTGAACATTCAGTTAGATATTTCTATCTTGAATTAGGCAAAAAATATACCATTGGGGAATATCATTCAGCCATAAAAAAGAACAAATACCATTTGCAGCAACGTAGATTGTAATACCAAGTGAAGTAAGCCAGAGAAGAGACAAATATCATATGATATCGCTTATATGTGGAATCTAAAAAAAGGTACAAATGAACCTATTTACAAAGCAGAAATAGAGTCAGATAAAGAAAATAGATAATTAACAAGGACCTACTGTATAGTACAAAAAACTCAATACTCTGTAATGACTTATATGGGAAAAGAATCTAAAGAGTGAATATATATATATATATATATATATATATATACATATATATATATATGATACATTTTGCTGTATGCCTGAAACTAACGCAACATTGTAATTCAACTATACTCCAAGAAAACTTTTTTAAAAATTCCATTAGGAAATTTTCACCTGCTTTACTACTACAATTCAAGATACCAATCATTTACCAAGCACCTACTATATGCAAAGTTGTATCGGTCATTTAGGTTTACAGAGATAAATTCAGCTTGGTTTCTGCACTCAAGATCTTTGCAAATGCTCTACAAATGAAGAGTCAAATGCAGTTTTGAATATTTTAAAGACAGACACCCTCTACTTCTGGCTAAGTTGAAGTTATAGGAGACTAGACTTAACCCTCCTTCATGGAACAACTAAAACAATGAGCAAAATCCATGCAACAACAGTTTTTAAGACACTGGATATCAGGCAACAAAACAACAGTGATTTCCAAGAGATGGGAAACAAATAATTGTTTCTATAAAATAAACCCTATGAAAGCTTATTGCCTGGAAAGAGGTTTCAGGCTGTGGTAGAGGGAAGGGGAATCCAGGCAGAGGAATCCAGTGGACTCTCTGAAAGAAGTAGACACAACAACCAGAGTTTGTAAGACAGACTATTCAATAGGAGAGAGCTGCAGAGTGAGAACAAGAGACGTCTACAGAGCATCCTCCTTGATATTCCACAGAGTATAGTGATCAAGGAGTGCACGTGAGGAAGCTGCCCAATGAGGAAGGTACCACCCCCCAAAATTAGAGGGTGCAGGACCATGAATGTTGCCTGTTTCCACCAACCAGACTGGAAAGCCTCATAATTCATGGGGCACTGGGTAGGACACTCAGAAGGCTCTTTTCTCAATAATGAAAAATATTTCACCCTAGACTAAACACAGTTCTGGTTCTACCTAACAAATCTTAAAAACAAGACCCAGAAGGAGAAAACTGTTTACAAGCAATTTAACTGCATCCCAGAACAAAGCTGAAGAATATTTATAGCAATACAAAAATAGCCAGTAAGAAAGGAAAATTCACAAAGTGTGGCAGCCAGTTAAAAATGACCTGTTATGCAAGGGAGCAGGAAAATATGACCAATGCTGGGGAAAAATAGCAGCCAATCAAAACCAGTCCAGAACTGACACAGATGTGAGAATTAATAGACAAGGACATTCAAACAAGTATGAAGACTGTATTACAGGTGGTCAAGTAGTGAAGTACAAATATGAAAGATATTTAAAAGACCCAAACTGAACTCTAGTGATGAAAACTACAATTTCTGAGATAAAAATTACACTGAACGGATTTAACCACAAATTAGATATTGCAGGGTAAAACCTTCAAGGAATTTTAAGAAATAGCAGTAGACACTATGCCCAGTTAAACACACAGAGGAAAAACGAATTTGAAAAAGCAGAGACTTGCTGATCTTTGGAACAATTTAAAGCAGCCCAATATTCATGTAATTGAGGTCTACAAAGAAAGTAAATAGAAGGATTAAAATAAAACTGAAGCCCAAGTACAGGACACATAAAGAAAACTAAAACAAGGAATATTATAAACAAATTGTTTAAACTAATAAATAGAGTAAAACTAAAAATCAGAGGAAGGCCAACAACAAAAGGATGACAGCGGTAGCTCCTCAGAAACAATGCAACTGAAGTGAGCTAGAGGAATAGCTTTAACCATGAAAACTTGTCAACCTAGAATTCTATACCCAGTGAAAACACCTTCCAGAAGTTAAGACAAAATATAAAGACTTGTTAGACATACAAAAGAAGACAGAATCTGTCACTGGCAAATCCATGTTACCAGTTCTAAAGGACGCTCTTCAGACAGAAGGGAAAAGATACCAGATGAAAATCTGCGTCTCCACACAGTACTGGAAATGGTTATAACACAGATAAGTATATCAGATTTTTAAAACTTGGTTAAATCTCTCTAAAAGATAGTTGACTATTTAAACAACAAAAACAAAGTAAAGTAAGGTTATAATATACATATAAAGGAAATGTATGTCAAAAATAGCACAAAGCCTTAAGGGGAGAAATAGATGTGTTTCACTGTTAGGTTCCTAAGCTCTGTGTGAAGTATAGTATAATAGAACAATGAGTTTTAGCTAAGAAGACAATAAAAGAGATCAAAGGGGATCATAAAAAATATGCAACCTTAAAGAAGGCAAAAATAGAGGAAATAGGGAACAAGTAACAGATGGGGAAGAAAATAGATATTGTCATCCACTCAGGACACAAAGGAAAAACTACATCACTCTTTCCAGCGTAAACAGTCTCCCCTTACGTGGAAATGCAGCCAAAGCCTTATCTGAAGCAAGTACTTCAGGAGAAGGTGCTTTACCTCCTCAGGTTCTGACCTTGTCCTCCTGTTATTACCAATAAGCAGAGTCAGGTCTCAGCACAGCCTGATTCAGGAAAAGCGATGTGTCCTCCTTGTATACCAACAGACTTGCAAGGCCTGGCAAATATGTGCTGGCAGAAACCAGCAAAATACACATGGAAGTGCATCTTGAGAGGGTTGGCAAGGGAGACTTGCCTATAAATATGGGTAGGAAGAATTCACTGATATGGGAGCCTGCTTTCTTGACTTAGGATTTAACATCCTGGCAAAAACACCAGAATCTAGTCATAACACACTGCTGGCATGACTCTGAAGATTGGATATATCAATAGATCACAGTGAATAAGGCACAGTTGCTAGAATGACGTTGGTGGACTATCCAGGAAGGATAGAAATGTTAAATTAGATTTATTAGTGAGAGAAGAGAACTCTCCACCTCTCTATATTCCCCAGGAGGTCCCAGAAGACATCCCATTGATTTAAGCAATAAGAAATACACTGATGAAGAGAACGCTGGCATCTTTTGAGGAATCCCATAGTAACTTTTCCTATGAACTGGAGTTAATAGGAGGAGATGCTGCCATGGGTCTAGGCTCCTTATCATCAACCAAAATAATAGGATTCTGGAATGTCAGAGGCCAGGTGGCAATTCTTAAGTGAAAGTAGGATATGTGATTACTACACAAGCAACAAGGCTGGAAGGTGCTTTGGTCCTCAGGCATCTAAGGTAGTGGCTAAAAAGCCAGAGTGTTCCCAGTGATGAAACAGATAAACAGCCAACTAGAGTGGCGCTTGACTTATACAACTGGGCTTTAAAAACTGAGAGCTAGCCCAAACACACTTCAAAATAAACTGAATATGTCCATAGACCCATCTTTGGTTATCTCCCCATTCCCCAAATGCATGATTTGGATTGATAAGCAAAGGAGCTGGCATAATCCTCCCCTTGGTCCCTGACCTACAGAGTTAGAGCCATTAGGATAGGAAGGGCTAAGTGGACACAATTCAACTACATGAAAACTATCCAACCCCAACCCCCACCAGCCAGGAGAGTAAGCCCAAGTCAACACTTCATCCTGAAGAGAACTGGTGTCACCATCAAAGACAAAGCGTTACTATAAAGGGATGATGTTCTCTATCATATCCCTGTGTAATTCATCTGTATGGGTATTGAAAAAGTAAACTGTCAGATCATGGTCGATGATAGTGGACTACCACAAAACTAACAAAAGCTCCTTACTGCAAAATTCAGACTTAAATTGAAGAAAGTACAGAAAACCACCAGACCATTCAGGTATGACCTAAATCAAATCCTTCATGATTATACAGTAGAAGTGACAAACAGATTCAAGGGATTAGATCTGATAGACAGGGTGCCTGAAGAACTATGGACGGAGGTTCATAACATTGTACAGGGGGCAGAGATCAAAAGCATCCCCAGGAAGAAGAAATGCAAAAAGGCAAAATGGTTATCTGAGGAGGCCTTACAAATAGCTGAGAAAAGAAGAGAAGTGAAGGCAAAGGAGAAAAGGAAAGATATACCTATCTGAATGCAGAGTTCCAAAGAATAGCAAGGAGAGATTTAAAAAAAAAAAAAAAAAAGCCTTCCTAAGTGATCATCGCAAAGGAATAGAGGGAAACAATAGAATGGGAAAGACTAGAAATCTCTTCAAGAAAATCAGAGATACCAAGAGAATATCTCATGCAAAGATGAGCACAATAAAGAGCAGAAACAGTAGGGACCTAATGGAAGCAGAAGATATTAAGAAGAGGTGGCAGGAATACACAGAAGAACTATACAAATAAGATCTCAATGATCCAGATAACCACGATGGTGTGATCACTCACCTAGAGCCAGATAACCTGGAGTGCAAAGTCAAGTGGGTCTTAGGAAGCATCACTTCAAACAAAGCTAGTGGAGGTGATAGAATTCCAGTTGAGCTATTTCAAATCCTAAAAGATGATGCTGTGAAAGTACTGCACTCAATATGCCAGAAAATTTGGAAAATTCAGCAATGGCCACAGGACTGAAAAAGGTCAGTTTTCACTCCAATCCCAAAGAAAGGCAGTGCCAAAGAATGTTCAAACTACCACACAATTGCACTCATTTCACATGCTAGCAAAGTAACGCTCAAAATTGTCCAAGCTAGGCTTCAATAGTATCTGAACCAAGAATTTCCAGATGTTCAAGCTGGATTTAGAAAAGGCAGAGGAACCAGAGATCAAATTGCCAACATCACTGGATCATAGAAAAAGCAAGAGAATTCCAGAAAATAACATCTACTTCTGCTTCATTGACTAGACAAAAGCCTTTGACTGTGTGGATCACAACAAACTGTGGAAAATTCTTAAAGAGATGAGAATACCAGACCACCTGACCTGCCTCCTGAGAAACCTGTATGCAGGCCAAGAAGCAACAGTTAGAAATGGACATGGAACAACAGACTGGTTCCAAATTGGAAAAGAGTATATCAAGGTTATATATTTTCCACCCTGCTTATTTAATTTATATGCAGAGTGCATCATGCGAAATGTTGGGCTGAATGAAGCACAAGCTGGAATCAAGATTGCAGGGAGACATATCAATAATGTCAGATATGCAGATGACACCACCCTCATGGCAGAAAGGGAAGAAGAACTAAAGAGTCTCTTGATGAAAGCAAAAGAGGAGAGTGAAAAATTTGGCTTAAAACTCAACATTCAAAAAACAAAGATCATGCCATCTGGTCCCATCACTTTATGGCAAATAGATGGGGAAACAATGGAAACAGTGACAGACTTAATTTCTGGAGGCTCCAAAATTACTGTAGATGATGACTGCAGCCATGAAATTAAAAGGTGCTTGCTCCTTGGAAGAAAAGCTATGACAAACCTAGACAGCATATTAAAAAGCAGAGACATTACTTTGCCAACAAAGGTCCGTATAGTCAAAGCTATGGATTCTCAGTAGTCATTTATGGATGTGAGTTGGACCATAAAGAAAGCTGAGTGCCAAAGAATTGATGCTTTTGAACTGTGGTGTTGGAGAAGACTCTTGAGAGTCCCTTGGACTGCAAGGAGATCAAACCAGTCCATCCTAAAGGAGATCAGTCCTGGGTGTTCATTGGAAGGACTGATGCTGAAGCTAAAGCTCTAATACTTTGGGCACCTGATTTGAAGAGCCAACTCACTGGAAAAGACCCTGATGCTGGGAAAGATTGAAGGCAGGAGGAGAAGGGGACAACAGAGGATGAGATAGTTGGATGGCATCACTGACTTTATGGACATGAGCTTGAGCACTCTCCTGGAGTTGATAATGGACAAGGAAGCCTGGCGTGCTGCAGTCCATGGGGTCGCAGAGAGTCAGACATGACTGAGCAACTGAACTGGACTGAACTGAGTCCCGATAATCTCAGTTACTCAGCTAGATGTGCTATTTTACCAAAACAGATCAACACAGCCTCTGGCACTCCATATGTTGCTATTGATCTGTGAGTATGTGCTTTTCATCTCCTTGTCAATAAACAGGACCAAGACTAGGCCTTATTTAAGTGGGAAGGACATCAGTACACATTCAGAGTCTTGCTTAAGGCTATATGAAGCCTCTTATACAATGTCACAAAACAGTCTTCAGTGATCTTAATTGCCTCTGCTGCTCCATAAGCATGTTGGAACACTGTGTTGAAGTCAGCACACAAATTTAACCTGGTAAATAGAAAGAGAAAGTTGTGTGTCAGAGAAATGAAACCCTGTGAACATGCCACAAACCACCGGATCAGTGACATTTCTAGGAGTCCAATGATCTGGGGATGCTACAACTTTTTGAGGTAAAAAAACAAGATGTTAGATCTTGTACCTTGTCTAGTTTTCTTTTGCTGCATAACAAACCACCCCAAAACTTAGAGATATAAAACAACCACCACGTCACTGTGCTCACAGATTCCATGGGTCAGGAATTTGGGCAGGACACACCAAGAAAGTCTTGTCTCTACTTCTTCCAGCTTTTCTAAATCGGAGTTCCATGACTGGATTAAGTCCCAATGCCCAGAGGCATCCATTTGTATGTATGCAATGAACTTATTTCTCTCCTGTATCTAGAATTGTATTAGCTACGTGCCATATTTGGGAGAAGTCAGAGAACAGTCACTCAAACCATTTTCTCTCTCCTGTGGCTCAGACAAGGAAACTCAGTTGGAAAGTTGACTAAAGCCTCAGGTGGGGAAACTGAAATGGCAGAAAGTGACTCGAACTGGACTGGAATCTTCTGAAATCATCTTCACCTATTTCTAGTTTCTAGGCTAGATGACTCGAAGGCTACTAGGCTCTGTGAGGACTGTCAATTTAAACACCAACACATGGCCTCATCATTTGGCTTGGACTTCTTCATAGCATGATAGCTTCAGGGTAAGTGAAAGAACAAGTGTCTCAATGCACGGAAGAAGCTCCATTGCCTTTTATGACAGCCTCAGAAGTCAAGGAGATAGGAAAATGTGGAGAAAGTCATGTAGAGAGACAGACAGTACTGGTCACATAGCAGCCAGATCTCTGGTTATCTCTGATATCCAGGCCCATCAGAGTATGTACCCTGCAGGGGCAGCACTGAATCACTGCGTGAACAGGATGTCCCTGTGGATGTCAGCCAGCCTCTCTCGCTAGCTGCTTCAGGATTGACATGACACAGGAGACATGGGTCAGAGATAGAGGGTCAGCCAGCATGGCCCCAACCACCTGAGTGATGTCTCACCAAGGCCAGTCTAGCAATTGCTGTACTGAATGAATTCCTGTCACGTAGGGAAACCTCCATCTGCACAGGCATCCCTAAAGGAGGCCAGCCAGTCACTTGCTAGTAGGTTGCTTTCCAGCAGACATCCTTTTATCCTTGAAGCAGTGACTTAGTACCGGAAAGAGATAGGGTTAGCCTTCATTGATGCAGTGCCTCGGCCAGCACCACCATGGACTTAACCATCCCGACATATGTGCACACCTGGATGTCGGAGGAGTCAACACCCCAGGGGCAATCCTTGACTGATTGGTCCCAAGAGCCAGGAAATGATTCTCTCTTCCATTCCTTGAGAAGATGGTCTTCCAAGGTCCAAGCTGGATGGAGCCCCATTTGACCACACTAGGGACCAGGTTGATAACGCACCTTGTACTGGCTTGCCTCCCGTCTTTTTTGATGGCTCTTAATCTCCTGTTCCTGGTGACTATGTTTCCCAAATAAACCACATACATCACCCTCCTTTCTCAGATCCTGCTTTCTGAGGGAACCCAGGCTAAGACACTCTCCCAGACGTATTCACAAAACACACTTTTTCAGCGAAATGAGAGGTCCATGTACTATAATTCAAGCAGTCTCCACTCACATGAGCACCAAGGTGTCTTTTGGTTTGCTTGTTTGCTTATTTTTAGGTTAAAAAAAGTTTGGAAAACACAAAAAAATCAGGTTCCTGCTTAGCTGTTGTAGACTTTGCATGAATGTGATGCCCATCACACTGGTCTTCAGGCGGGCTGTGCAGGTGGTGCTCTGCACAGGGGCTTGGCTAAGGAGTGGGTGCGCCTTCATTCACACAAGCAGAGTCCTAGCACAGGCTGCATCTGCCCAGAGGAAGGAGTGTGTGCATGTGTGCTTCATCACTCAGGCATGTCTGACTCTTTGCAACCCTCTGGACTATAGTCCTCCAGGCTTCTCTGTCCATGGAATTCTCCAGGCAAGAATACTGGAGTGGGTAGCCATTCCCTTCTCCAGGGGATCTTCCCAACCCAGGGATTGAGCCTGGGTCTCCTGCATTGCAGGCCTCCCTGGTAGCTCAGCTGGTAAAGAATCTGCCTGCAGTGTGGGAGACCTGGGTCTGATCCATGGGTTGAAGAGACCTGGGTCAAAAAGATCCCCTGGAGAAGGGAATGGCTACCCACTCCAGTATTCTTGCCTGGAGAATTCCATGGACAGAGGAACTTGTCGGGCTACAGTCCATGGGGCTGCAAAGAGTTGGACATGACTGAGCGACTAAGCACAGCACAGCACAGCGCTCCTGCATTGCAGGCGGATTCTTTACCATCTGGGCCACCAGGGAAGCCCAAGGAAGGAGCTTCCTAATTCCAGAAAGGGACAGTCAGCTCACTGAGCCATGGGCCTTAGAAGTGCTTCCACACACAGAGGGCACATTTTCTTCTTTAGTCTTTTAGTTCATACCTCTTTATTATTAGAAACTCTTGAATATCGTTTGGAGTGTTCACTGGTCATAGCATATCATCTATAATTTGCCTATTTGTATTTGACCAATTTTTAAAAATTATTTTTTATTGGAGTATAGCTATTTTAAAATGTTGTGTTGGTTTCTGCCCTACAGCAAAGTGAATCAGCTAAATGTATACATATATCCCCTCTTTTTTGGATTTCCTTCCCATGCAGGTCACCATAGAAGACTGAGTTCCCTGTGCTATATAGTAGGTCCTCATCAGTTATCCATAACATGTAGTGTATATATGTTAATTCCAATTTCCCAATAAGGAGGGCATGTTTTCTAATTATCAGAAAATCATCCTATGAACCAGCAAAATGCAGCATTCACCCTACTCCCACATCTGCTACTCAGCTCTTGGTGTCCCCAAGTTTGGTTCAAAGCTAAGCACATTTTCTTAATTAATTAAATGACTCAGAACACAGCTCAGCACATATTTTAAAGTTGTCAGGTTCAGAAGCTTGAGAAAAAAGTATTTTTGTAGTTGGAAGGAATATTAGAGATCATCTAAGGCTAGATCAACCCCTACATTTCACAGATGAGGAAACTGAGTCCAGATCTACTTTTCCATCACCTCCTCCTCCCACCAGACTGGATGCCAGGATCCAGCCAGTATGCAGCTAGGTAGCATCAGTGACTTAGCTCAGTCTCAAGTAAAGAACTGCTGTTGTTGACTAAATAACCCCTTTCCTGAAAGCAACTTCATGAAGATAAGTGAGAAAACAAAGCAGCAATCAACACTGTGCAAACTTAAATACACATTTTTCTCTTGTGCATGATGTTTTTGGAGGAATTGCTTTTTTTTTTTTTTTTTAACACTAGGCAATCTCCTTTGACTTTGGTTACTAGGCATCTGTAAAATTGAGAAAATATTATTGCATTCATATTATTTCATTGTACCTTGAATGCCAGGCCAAAAGAAAAAAAAAAGAATAAAAGAAAAAGAGATTTGCTGAATAGCCATTTGATTGTGTTTTCAACAAGCCATGGACATTACATTGGGGCCTTTTGACTTGCTGGTGGCACAGCTTTGAGCATGTTCTGTTGTAGTTTGTAACTGATCACATTTCACTGTAAAATGAAAGATGAGACTGACAAAAAAATCTAATTATAAAGCCACTATTCAAGAGGAAGCCAAGAGAGAGATGCAGGTAAGCTAGTTTCCAAGACATGAAATAGAGAGTAGGAGAGACTGCTGTGGCCCAGGCTTAAAGAATTCATGAATTACAGTGTGAGCTCTGTCAGTTCCCTCAACATTTGTGCTGACTTGACCTCATGGCCTCGGCCAGGTGATTGCCCCTGACCTTTCTCTGGCTGATAGAAAAAAACCAATGATGGCAACATGCTGGGCATCCCCCATCCTCTTCTTTGGCCCAGAGCAGGCAACTGAGCTGGAGCACACACTTGCCATGGCTTGCCAGGGTGTAGGAACCAGAAACTGAGGACTCATAGGCTGTGAGAGTTGGCCTATAAAGAAAGCTGAGTGCTGAAGAATTGATGCTTTTGAACTGTGGTGTTGGAGAAGACTCTTGAGAGTCCCTTGGACTGCAAGGAGATCAAACCAGTCCATCCTAAAGGAGATCAGTCCTGGGTGTTCATTGGAAGGACTGATGTTGAAGCTGAAACTCCAGTACTTTGGCCACCTGATGCGAAGAGCTGACTCATTGGAAAAGACCCTGATGCTGGGAAAGATTGAGGGCAGGAGGAGATGGGGACAACAGAGGATGAGATGGTTGGATGGCATCACTGACTCGATGGACATGGGTTTGGGTGGACTCCGGGAGTTGGTGATGGACAGGGAGGCCTGGCGTGCTGTGGTTTGTGGGGTTGCAAAGAGTCAGACACGACTGAGCAACTGAACTGAACTGAACTGAGGCTGACCTGAGCTCCTCAGTTCCCACAATTCTGCTCTCTATTCTAACTGATCTCAAGGGATATGAGACTGAGGAGGCTACTCACCTGCCCCAACCTGCCAACTGCCTTCTGCTGGGGAACTACACACCTGGGGGAAGTGAGATTTGACGGATGGACAGGAGTTCACATATCATCACCTGCACAGTCTTCCAAAACATCAGGGAATTGTTTTGCATCTTAGGCAGGCAGAGAATGGATCAACCTCAAGCCCGAGGTGATCGTGCTACCTTCAAAAGTAGCAGAGCGAGAAAGAGTGGGTCCTTTTGTATAATATTGAACCCTACTTCCTGGTTAGAGCCCCACCTCTGTTGCTTATCAGCTCTGTGACTTGACGCAGTTACCATCAATGCTACCAGATGTTACTGCAGCTAACATCTCTGTACCTCAGTTTCCTTTTGTGGGAACTGGGGAAAATAACCACTAACAAGAACTGAAACTTTTAAATTGTGATGCTGGAGACGATTCTTGAGAGGCCCTTAGACAGCAAGGAGATCAAACCAGTCACTTCTAAAGGAAATCAACCCTGAATATTCATTGGAAAGGACTGTGGCTGAAGCTGAAGCTCTAATACTTCAGCCACGTGATGCGAAGAACTGATTCACTGGAAAAGATCCTGATGCTGAGAAAAACTGAAGGCCAAAGGAGAAGGGGGCGGCAGAGGGTTAGATGGTTAGATAGCATCACCACCAACTCAATGGACAAGAATTTGAGCAAACTCTGGGAGACAGTGGAGGACAGAGGAGCCTGGCAAGATGCAGTTCATGGGGTCACAAAGAGTCGGACACAACTTAGCGACTGAACAACAACAAACCTCTAACAGTTACTGGCTGCTTGCTAAAGCACCAAACCCAGTTCAGACCCCTTTACTTATGTTTATTCATTTATTCCTCATAATGACCTCATGAAGCAGACACTGTAGTTGTCCCCATTTTACAAGTGAGAAAACCAAGTCACACAGCTGGGAAGTGGAAGAGGCAGGATTCAAAGCGCAGTGGACTGGCTGCATTATCCGTGCTCTGAGCCACTCAGTGGAGGGTAATGGTGTTACCTCCTTCACAGGGCTGTCGAGACCTAATGAGTTGGTCATACAAAGTGCTTAGAGCCTGCAGTGCCGGCCCCCTGGTGAGCGCTCAGGAGTCATGGGCTGCCGCTATTACTCTCGTTCTGCTCTCATCGGGGGCCGATGAAGGAGACCCTGAAGCGCAAGAGGATACGGGAGCAGAGATGGGCCAGTAGGAAACAGCAAGATCGTCATGACTTGGGTTTTCCTTTCCCTGGAAGTCCCCTTTCCCCACCCCCAGGCAGCAGGGATGATATTACTGGGATCTAGGAATGCACCATTTTATCTCTGTACAACATTCCACAAAGACTTTCTGTGCTCACGTGGGCCAGGTGATCTGTGATCCCATCTCCATGCTTTTGAGGCTCTGAGCCCAGGCAGCAAAATCAAGTCACTCACTTCATATAATAGCTTGAAGAGGTGCTTCCTTTCTGTTTCAGTGTCCTGGCTAAGAGATACCCATTTTCTCCAGAGAACTGAGACCAAGCGTGGGGGCGGGGCGGGGGGGCTCTTCTCCTTGTGTTTCTGCACATCCCCCATCACCAGACCCTTTTCCTGCCCTCTTGGCCCTCTTCTTTGCCCCAGGAGGCTAACCTCTATGTATAGTTTAGTTGGATTCCCTTGTCAGCAGGCTTCCAGTTGGGCTTGGTCAGTGGGAAGCATCAGTAGATAAGAGAAAAGGCAGGAGAACAGGATCAGAGGGAACTTCCCTGGCAGGCCAGTGGTTAAAACTTCACTTTCCAACACAGGGGATGAGGGTTCAATCCCTGGTCAGGGAGCTATGATCTCAACATGCCTCATGGCCAAAATCAGAGCATAAAAAAAAAAAAAAGAACAAAAGAAGCAATATTGTAATCAGTTCAACAAAGACTTTTAAAATGGTCTACATCAAAAATGAATAAATAAATTTTTTAAAAAAGAGAAAGATCAGATCAGAGCCTCCCCGCTTCACTGGTGTCTGACAAGGGCAATGACCTTCACAACTACAGCTTCCATCAAGGGTTCCCTCCTCCCCAGCCCCCACCCTGGGCTCTGGTAACTACTTCCTCCTCTAGACCCTGTGCCCTAACGGCGCTCACAGCTTCTTCCCACTGTTTCTAGTGTCTGGGTGCCTAGTCACCCTTGCTTGCTTCCCTCACCCACGTCACACCACTGTAAGCTGTGGCTTAATCAATACTCTACATCTCCACCATTTGGTTGAACTCAGGTCCCTGCCAGGACCTTGGCCGATATACCTGTGGGCATGGGGACCCTTTTACCCAGGAAGCCCAGAGGTAGAGCTGTACTTGTTCCATTAATGATTGTGATATAAGTTAATCTGGGTGTAAATGCTGACTCACACTTTGCTAATGTTGATGAACATTAAAATTGGAAGTGACAAGGATGAGAAAGAAAACAAACAGTACACATACTCTCAGCACCAAAGATAAACATTATTTTACCATGCACATTTTTCTTATCGCAAAGGGATCATGCATTGCTTACTAGCTTAAATATATTCTGAATAATTTTCTTCATCAGAGAATATACTTAAATACGAATGAATTCACTTCTAATATGTCTAATTCCCAGGTTGTTCAGTGGGTAAAGAATCCGCCTGCAATGCAGGAGATGCAGGAGACTCGGGTTCAATCCCTGGGTCAGGAAGATCCCCTGGAGAAGGAAATGGAAATCCACTCCAGTATTCTTGCCTGGAGAATCCCATGGAGAGAGGAGCCAGGCATGCCATGATCCACAGGGTCGTAAAGAGTCAAACATGATTGAAGTGACTGGGCACACCTCTAATTCCTAATGGCTGCATAGTATTCTACCTAGGCCAGTTCCATAGTTTAATTAGTCAGGATTCCTTTTAAAAACAGTCAGTGGGGTTGGAAGCGGGTCGGGGGGGTGGTTTTCCCTCCCCCAACACACACACGAGAATGCTTTGCATCTGTGGGTGCACACGAGCTATTCAGGGCCTTTTCCCTTATTCTTGTGCCCAGCCAGCCCTGACCCACTGTGCCAAGCTGACCCTGACCTTCCTGTGGCTCAGACAGTAAAGCGTCTGTCTACAATGCGGGAGACCTGGGTTCGATCCCTGGGTCAGGAAGATTCCCTGGAAAAGGAAGTGGCAACCCATTCCAGTACTCTTGCCTAGAAAATCCCATGGACGGAGGAGCTTGGTGCAGGCTACTGTCCATGGGGTCGCAAAGAGTTGGGCACGACTGAGCAACTTCACTTCAACAAACATTTAGGTTAGTTCCAATTCTCCTTGTTATAAATACCGCTGCCATAAACATCCTTGTACGATACAAAATACTACTTAAAAATGCAACACAATAAACTGGGGCTTCCTGAAGCAAAACTGCCTGTCTGCTGCAGCAGTATGGTCACTCCCTCTCAAGAGATAATAACATCAGCCTTCCAGGCCTCCCACTGATGTTGCAAGGTTCAACTGAGAAAATGGATATGCAAGTTCTTTACAAGCTGTGAAGTGTATGGGCTGGTTTTAATAGTGTCATCTTCTTCTTTCACAACAACCCTGCAAGGCAAGCATGGTGCATACATCCTCAAGGCACATGGTACTGACAATTTTAGCAGACATAAAGCATGGAAGGCTTCCTTTTAGGCTTTTATATATTTATTTCTCTTTAGCACAACACAACAAAGAATTGTGTGTAAGGAAAGCAGCCTTCCTGTACTAGAGTAAACTAGCAGCTGGCAGTACATTCAATCAGAGTATTAACTCATTGTGTCCCTTCCAGAGGGCTGTTTCCAACAATTGAAGGAATCTGAGTTGCCTGAAAGGTCCCCAGGGCCCTGAGGTCCCTCATCGCCAATACTGGTTAGCCCAACTCCTGCCGCTGATTAGTCATAACGACCACTATCTGGTCCTTTCCTGATAGTCTCTTCTACAAAGCACTTTGGCTAACTCTGCTTGATTTAAAAAACTGAGCAATAGTTTAGCTTTTATGGACATTTTTATGGCAAATATAGAAACTACACTGACACCTCATATAAAAACCATCCCCTTGCTCAGAAGAAAGCACTCTGTTTGGGACGAATTCTTGACTTGCCTTCTGAATGTTTTCTGCTCTTGGTAAGGCAATACTGTTAAAATGTCAAACACAGTTTCCTGGAGAAAGAGTCTTACGCAGTTTTTAATTCTTCATGAAACGTGCTCAGCAAGTTTTAAAACTCTGACTTGGACCATGCCTAATGTTATTTGTTAATCGGTGTGAGAAGAAAAGGTTTCTATATGTTAAAGTGGTTTTGTTCTACCAAGGTGAATGAGGTTCTGGGGTGTGAAAATGCTATATGATTGTTTGCTTTCTATTGTGGTTTGGTTTTTCAACAAAAATTCAATAAAGGGGACGTAACCCTACTTTATAATGTCAAGAAGAGTTTTTACCTTAAATCCTCAGAATGAAGAAAAGGCACAAAGCCTTCTCTCTCTTTTGTCAACTACTTGGTCATTTTCATCTCTTCTGGGAGGGACATAAAGGGGGCACAGGACACAGTGTTTATGTAACTAGCCTCCACAGTGAGAGAGGCCCACAGCTTGTTTTCTGTGTGAATCGAGGAAGCACCTGCCACCTCATCAGCCAACCTGATCCAGGGGTCTTGGCAAGGAAAGGTCTGCGTGCCTCGCACAGAGACACTGAAACTGCTTTTGTTTCCTTCCTGCCTAATTTTATCTCTGCAGTCATTTCACTGTTTCCATGGGTTTATTCCTTTCCATCACTACTTCTGCCCCTCCCTTTTTTTTCTTTTTTTACAGTCATCTATTCAACCAAAGAAAATGAATAAGAAAAATAATTGTGATAGTGAGAAAAAAAAAAAAAAGAAGACTCAAAACTGCCATGTGTGAGACCCAGGGGAGTCTCTGATTAATTTTCATTTTCATCGTTTAGTTCCAAGCTTGGCCTGATTCAGTAAATGTGTGAATAAGTCTGGTCATGCACTGGATTTCCTTGCAGCTTTAGAAAAAAAAAAAAAAAGAGAACCAGCCCAAGTCTCTTTCTCACCAGGACAGTCTCCTGAAATGCAAGAATTATGATTCCATGTACAAGGGGTCCCGATAGCACAGCGGGAGACCTTGGTCATAGAACAATTCCCAGAGTGGGAACTTTCATGGATTTTAGAAAGCAGCCACCTAACACTAAAAGCAGCACATTGCAGACAAAAGCGTCCATTCCTTTGTTTCTGCCTTCCGTGTCTTTTCTTGGATCCATGACTCCTACCCATCTTGTATGCCCAAAATACGGACTCTGAAAAAAATAAAGTAGCAGATAGGTACAAGGGTTAGAACCCTGAGTCTAATTTGAAAAACAACACCAGCGTGATAATAGTACCACAAGTACTTGTGAAAATCCAAAAACACGGGGAGCTCACTGTATGTTGGGAACAATCAGGAAAGGCCCCATGCAGGCAGCAGCAGAGGTGAGCTGGACTTGGACAGGCAGGAAGATTGGATGGGACTGAACAAGGTGGGCAGGGGGAGAAGAGATGAGCATTAGGGGAGTACTAGCTGACAGACATGAGAAGGTAAGCTGGAATGGGCATGTTAAGGAAAAGCTGAGTCTGGCTGAAAGAGTTTTCCTGAAGAGGTCATGGTATCTAGCGGGGCATGCATTAGAAACCAGTTAAGTCACTGGAAGTCTAAGTGATTTGGACTGGATTCTACAGGCCACAGAAAGTCACTGGACATTTTTAGGCAGAAGAGTGGCAGGGGAAAGCTGTCTTTAAAGAAGAGCAATGCGGCCCTGATAACCAACATGGATGCCAAGACTCCAGCGAAGCCCAGCCATCAGCCTTGAGGCCTGGGAGAAGATGCTGGCCATGGCAATGGAGAGAGAAAAAATGAATGACCAACACTGGCACAGAAGACTTGACAGAACTCTGGGAGCTGCCCGGCATCCTCTCAGGAAATACCTTATGTATAAAGCCTTTTCTCTTTTGGTAAAAAAAAAAAAAAATCCGCCTAATCTATTCCTTTAGTTTTCCCTGACAGTCTGATCAATAATGCTGTGCTAAGGTGTTAGGAGCAGATGATGACTTAAAATAGGAACAAGAGAACACACAATTGACCAGTGACGAGAAACATTAAGCAGTAGGCACACTGTAAAAACTCACTTCTCATAGAGTTCCTTCAAAATTCCGGTAAGATACAGTTTTCAATAGAACAAAACCAAAAGATTTGGATGGGGTTTGGGGGAATCATACGAGAAGCTGTTTACTCCAGATTTTATTTCAAGTTGTGGCATGTGGCTTGTGGTTGACTGCTGTGACACTAAGAAAGCAAGTTAGCCTGGATTAAATATCAGTTTTCTGCTTTCCAAATTACCTTGATTGCTCAGGGTCCTTGCCCTTCATGCATCTGGCCTTCAGGAATGAGTCATTTAAAGTGGCACCCCCAAACAGAAGTTTCTGTTTTCTTCCATTGCGCTAATGTGTACTCTGTACTTGGACTGCCTGTTAAACAAATTAGGGGGAAAAACGGGAGTGTCTAAAGCAGCCATGCAGAGTTCCGCAGGCACAGGGTCCGAGCGAAACTCAGCCGGGCCAAAATGACCTCAGGCATCTGCCAAGGAGAAGAACCTTGCTTCTAAGAATGTTCTGCAGCCTTCTACATCTCCTTCCCTGACAGGCATCAGTGGTGTGACAATTAGGTGTGGTGGGTGGGCATTTCTGTGGGCTGGCAGCCTATTTTAACTTCCAACTGTGGGAGTGAGCTTTAACTCTGTGCTAAAATTAGGGGAATCCAGCAACTCCTGTGGTTATTTCAATCAGCTCCCACTTATTGAGTAGCAGCAGCACAGTTAAGTAATAACATGGTAACCTTGCCAAGACATAAATGAAATGCTGAGTGTTGCCCAGTTGGATCTGGAATCACTTCAATGATCTAAGTGGAGAACCAAACCAACAAAAGAGCTGCTGGCACCTCTGGGTTGGGGGGAGCTGGGGACATGGCTAGTGTCCCCAGAGTAGTTCTTCTGATGCTTGGGGAAAATATAAGGGAGAGGAACCGACTGGCCTGGGAGTCCACATCTCCTTGAAGAAACATCAGGAGCGAGGCTTGGTCAGGGAGCCTGGGTTTGATCTCCCCTCGCAGAGACCACGCAATAGTGACTCACCGCCAGAGCCAGGGCACCCAAGTAGGCCTTGGCCCCAGTGCTTGGGTTCACACCACAGTAACGAATGTAATGCCGAACTAGAGAAGCAGCTTCTTGCGGCTGTGCTGTGCACAACACTGCCCTGGCTGGCTCTGCATTGAGAGGAGGTTTTCTCTACCTGAGAAAGGGGCCAGGAGGCCAACACCCAGTTCAGACCAGGTGGCCAAGGTTAAGCGGAAGAGGAAAAGGCGGCAGATGGCAGGACCAGAAGCCTTGAAGAAAGGTTCTGTTGAGGATGTTAACAGCACTAAGGGGCTGATCACCCCCAAACCATCCCCACTGGATTGGGGTTAGAGTGCAGGGGAGGGGGCGGAGGGAGACCTGAGGTGGTGAAGCTCATTGATAACCACACATTGACCCAGACAAACCCCAAGCTTGTGGATTATGCAGGGCTTTTCATTTCACTGCCCCCATGCTGTGTTGACCCTTTTCCTCTGGATGGTTAGGCTGATCGGAGTTCAAGTCCAGCCCACCCTCCAGGGGCAGAAGTTACACAAGGACAGGGGTAGCAGGTGACAGGACGCCTGGCAGCCATCACACAGGTCTGCCTACCACACACACCATTGTGATTTAGCCCTTCTGAGAACCAGAAGGAGAACAGGAAAGAAGAAAAAAGGAAATCAGCCGATTGTGCCGATGCCTTACTGTGGATGTCAACTCTGGATGCACTCCAGAGTTATCTAGGGAGCTTCTTAAAAATACTGATACCTGGACCCTACCAATTACCTAGGTTAACTGGTCACTTGAAGTGACCAGTTTTCAAGCAGGACTTGAAAGTGTGAAAGTGTTAGTCACTCAATCATGTCCAACTCTTTGCGACCCCAGGGACTGTAGCTCCCCAGGCTCTTCTGTCCATGGAATTCTCCGGGCAAGAATACTGGGGTGGGTAGCCATTCTCTTCTCTAGGGGGCCTTCCAGATTCAGGGATTGAACCCAAGTCTCTCACATTGCAGGCAGATACCATACCATCTGAACCATGGCTTCAGAATTGTTAAATCTCCCCTTGTGATTCCAGTGAGCAGCAGGCATGGCACACACCACTTCAGCCTTTCCTGCAGAGGTCAGGTAAGGGAGAAGACTGAAGCTTGTACTAACAGAAAGCATGGGCATAGACCCCTGGAGTTTCCAGGTGGAGTGCCCTACTATAGGTGACCAGACCAGCGTCCCTCGTCCCTTACCTGAGAGTTGACTCACCTCCACACCTTCCGAAACCCCTCCTCCCTGCCAAACACACCTGAGGCCAAGCAACCCTCAGTGGAACACAGCTGACTGCCTGAAGGTCACCTTATGTGGAGCTGATTTCAACGATCTCTTCTATTCTTATCGTTTGAGTTTCAGTAGAAAGGCACAAAGAAAATTTCACATAATGTAAAAAAAAAAAAAAAATCTGAGCACCAGCTGTATTATTGGATTGAAGATTTGGTCCTGCTATACTTCAAACAATGAGGAAGCCTGCTCAGGTCAGAGGGGCAGAGCTCAGCAGCAGTGAAGCTCCTCTGTCCTTTCGTGACCCCTAGAAACCCACCTGTCCCACGTCCCATGCCCTGTACACCACAGCATCTTCCATATTCTAACAGTACCAGGAGTTAAAAGCAGAATGCGTTTCTTTGCCTTTTGTTTGAACAATTGCCTTCACTGCTTCATCCTGAAATTGGGGCTCTACTGAAAAGTTAGTAGCTTTTGTTTCATTAATTAATGAATTAATGTTTTCATCCAATAAATCTTTTATTAAGTTTATTCCTTGCCAAGCAGTGTGGGGTTCCAGGAGAGAGAACAGCCGGGCAGATGCAGCCTCTGCTCCCCCTTCACGGGAACCTTCCCTACAGAATCCTACGAACACACGTTAATCACAGCTGTGCTCCCCCTGGGCCTGAGCTGGTGGGAATCTTGGGGAAGAGACGCTTGAGTTAAGATAGGAGGGTGAGGAAGGGTGGACTGTGGGAAGGTTGGGGGCTGGGAGGATGGCCCAGGCAGAAGAGGATTCACAGGCAGAGAGGACACAAGTAGGAGGAACTGAGAAGAGAACTGTGCGTGACTGAGGCTATTAATTTATCAGCCTAAGATCAACAGAAGGCCCTCAATATGTGTTTACCGGTCCAGGGTCCATGTAAAGTTGTCAGAAAGAGCTTCCAAATTTGTTACCCTTCTACCCCGAATTCATATAATTTCTTCCCATTTAAAACGTGGAGATCTCCTCTTTGAAACGGCAAAATCCTTGTTAAATACCCAAAGGCCTGTATCATTTCTTCACTCAGGTATTCATTCTACAACTATTCCCAGGCATCCACTATGTGCTGGGCACTGCCTCTTGGCTACTGCCCGTAGAGAGCTCACACCTGGGGAGAGGCACAGACAGCAACAACAAATGAGTTGCCAGGTTCCCCCACATCACCCCGAGAGTTCCTGATATTCCCAGTGCCTCCCTGCACCCAATCGTCCTCAAACTGGCATTAGCATGCACGAGGTGAGACCCGGGCAAACAAAACAAGGCCCCAGCTCTTACCAACCCAGCAACAAGGCTGGTAACACGTAACAAAAACATACACACATACAAAAACCAGGCAGTTACAAATGCAATAACAAATAAAGCAGGGAAGGGGGATACCAGATGATGAAGGACTTGCTGTTTTAGATTCATTAGTCAAAGAAGGTTTCTGCTTAAGCGACTTTTGTGCAGACTATGCTAGGATGCTGCATAAAGGAACAGCTTTCCACAGAGACGGGAAAGCCAGGGCAAAGATCCTGACATAGAAACATGCTTTGCGTGTTCCAGAAACATAGGAAAGTCAGGGTACCTGGAAAGGGGGAAGCGGAGTGGGGGAAGCAAGAGGAGGAGAGGGTGGTGATTTCAGAGAAGGTGGCAGGAGCCAGACCACAGAGCATCTTGCAGGGGACAGTAAACGGAGTTTGGACTCTGAGTTGCAGTGGGAAGTCAGCATCTGTAAGAAAGCTATACGCAGGTGGCTGAGTGTTGGGAGAAAATAAATCAGGTTAAGGGGATGGAGAAACTGGAAGACCAGGGAGGCTCTTTCAAAGAAGTGGTCAGAGAAGTTCTCTCTCTCAGGATGTGACTTTAGGGCTGAATCTTAAACTATCTGAAGCAGCAGCCATGCAGATATCGCCGAGAAGCTACTTCCAGGTAGAGGAAACAGCACTGAGGTGGGAATAAACTTGACATCTTCTAGAAAGAGCAAGGAGATCAGAATGACTGGTCTGCAGTGTGGGGGGAAGAATGGGATGAGACAGGGCCAGGTAAGCAGGAGAGGGCTGGTTCAAAAGGCCGTTAGAGGCCAGAGTAGTCTTTTTATTCTGAATCACTTGAAGATTTTGGAGAATTTTCAGTAGAGAAACGACATATTTGTTTTACTAGAATGACTGATTGCTGTGTTGAGGACAGACAACAGCAGGGAAGGGCTGGAAGTATTGAGACCCAATAGGAGGCAGCTGCAACAGTTGGGGCCTTGAATGGCCATGCTCTGCCTGGCGATGCCAGCAGTGATTAGGTTCTGGATCTGTTCTGAAAGAACTGGCAGTACTCGAAGATGAATTGGATGCAGAGGTGGAGAAAGGGGGAAAGCAATGGATGGATTTTGGTTTTGTTGTTTGTTGGCTTGTTAAGGGAATCTGATCAAAGTGCAGGGGATTTTGCTGGTTGGTCTTAACCAAGAAGAGTGTGGTGCAAAACCAAAGCCTTAGGCACTGTGAAGGGCCACAGTCTGGCCATGATGGAGCTCTGGAGGGAACCGAAGAGGGCCATGAGACTGGGATGAAGGGAGCAAGGAGAGAAAGGAAGGCCTGGGCCTCCAAGGAGGATGAGTCTGGGGAGATCCTGTGGAGGAAGACACCACAGTTTTGCTCCTACCTTGCTTTTCAATCATGATACAGTAAAATTGACTTTGTGTCTGTGTGTGTACATGGATGTGCAGGTCTATAGATTTTAGCACTTGTATAGCCACATATAACCATCACCAAAATCAGGACACAGAACAATTCCATTACCCAGAAAATTCCCTTGAGATATTCCTTAGCTCAGTGCTATAGCTTTGTTCTCTTAAAACTGTCATATAAATTAAATCATATAGTACATAATTTTTAGAGATTTGATTCTTTCACTCAGCATGCCTTTCAGGTGCCTTTGAGATTCATCCAAATTGGTGCTTGTTATTGCTGAATAAGTATTCCAATGGATGGAAGTACCACAGTTTATTCATTTACCTATCGAAGGGCATTTGGATTATTTCCAGATATGGGCAATTATCAAAGAAGCTGTTCCAGATATTCCAGTATCAGTTTTTGTGAGAAAATAAGTTTTCACTTCTCTAGGGTAAATACCCAGGAGTGGGGCTGCTTAGGTGGTACAGTAAGGATGTGTTCAACTTTATGAGATTCTGCCAAACTGTGCTCCAGAGTGGTGGCTCCATTCTGCATTCCTATTAGAGTTTGTCATTTACCCTGCCTCTTCACCAGCACTTTGTGTTGTGAATTTTTTTTTTTTTTAGCCATTCTAATAGATTCTTAGTGGTATACAATTTTGGTTTTAATCTGCATCTCCCTTATGACTAACGATGTTGAGCATCTATTTATGTGCTTATCTGCCATCCTTTAGTTCTCTTTGGTAAAGTATTCTTTTTGTCCACTTTTTAACTGGTTGCTTGTTTTCTTCCTATTGACTTTTGAGAGAGCTTCATATATTCTGGATACAAGTCCTTGTTCAGACATGTAATTTGTAAATGTATTTTCCTAACGTGTATTGACTTGTCATTCTAATAGTATCGTTTTCTTCCCCTAAGAGTGTCTTTCACAGAGCAAAAGGTTTTAACTTTGAGGACTTCCACAGTGGTACAGTGAATAAGAACCTGCCTGCCAATGCAGGGGATGTGGTCCCTTCCTGGTCCAGGAAGATTCCACATGCCACGGAAGCAACTAAACCCATGTGCCACAACTACTGAGCCTGTGCCTAGAGCCTGCATTCCACGACTACTGAGTCCATGAACCGAGAGACAGTGTTCCACAAGAGAAGTCACTGCAATGAAAAGCCCATGCATCACAATTAAGGGTAGCCCCCACTTGCAGCAACCAGAGAAAGCCCGCACATAGCCACAAAGACCCAGTGCAACCAAAAATAAAATAAATAATTAAAAAAATTTAATTTTGGTAAAGTGCATCTATTAATTTGTCTCCTTTGTAAATCTTACTTTTGGTCATGTTTAAAAACTCTTTGTACATTCATTAAGATTTTCTCCTACTTGAGTGAATTTTTATATGAGGTATGAGGTTTAGGTCATGATTTGGTTTTTTACATATGGATTTTCAATTGTTTTAATACTATTTGTTGAAAAAATATACCTCTTCTATTGAATCATTTTTGCACCTTTGTAAAAAATCAGTTGGCCCTATATTTGAGGGTCAATTTCTGGGCTCAATTCTGTTCCTTTGATCTATGTGCCTGTCCTTTGCCAATATGTACCACATTTACTGTCTAGGTTACTCTAGTTTTATAAATCTTATTTTGGGTGGTATGATTCCTCCAACTCATTCTTCTGTTTCAAAATTATTTTAACTATTATGATTCCTTTGCCTTTCCATATATATTTTAGAATCAGCTTGTCTATACCTACAAAAAACCTGCTTGGATTTTGATTGTTACTCTGTTAAATCTACAGATCAATTTGAGATCAAGTGACCTCTTCACAACACTGAATTTTTCAATTTACAAACAGGACATCTCTCCATCTTTGTCTTTGTTAATTTCCTTCCTCATCCTTTTGTAGTTTTAGACAAACAGATACTGTGCATGTTTCATTGTATTTATAACTATAATCTCATTTTTCAGAGCTATGAAAAACTGTGGCTTTTGTTTTAAATTTTTGGTTTCTTGTTGTTCATTACTAGCATATAAAAGTACAATTAATTTTTGTGTGTTTGCCTTATATCTTGCAACTTTGTTAAACTCATCTATTGATTCTAGGGGGATTTTTTTTGTAAATTCCTTGGAATTTTCTTCATAGAAAAATATGCCACCTGTGAATAGGGTTTCTTCTTTTCCAAGTATATGACTCATTTCTTTCTCTTGCCTTACTGCACTTGGTAGAACTCCCAGTACAACCCTGAAGAGCAGTAGTCAGAGTGGGTACTATTGCCTTGTTCCCATAGGAGTAAATCGCATAGTCTTTCACCATTTAGTATGATGTTAGCCACGGGTTTTTTATAGGTGCCATGTATTAGTTTGAGGAAGCCCTTTCATTTCCAATTTGTTGAGAGTTTTTATCATAAATGGATGTTGAATTTTGTCATATGCTTTTTATGCATATGAAAAGAACGAAAAGCAAATGAAAAGGATATGTGATTTCGTTTCTTTAGACTGTTAATATGGTGGGTTACATGTGATCCTGGCAAAGTATGTTTATATATTGCTAGATCTGACTTGCTAATACCTTGGTAAAGAGTTTTTTGTGACTCTGTTCATGAGGGGTATTGATCTATAGCTTTTTTTGTGTGTTATCTTTATGAGGTGCACATTAAACAGTATTTAGAAGGAAATTTATAGCATTGAGTACTTACTTAAAATATTTAATGCTGCAAATAGAAAGTATTCAAATCAATAATCCAAGTTTCCACCTTAAAAATCTAGAAAAAAATACCAAATGAACCCAAGGCAAACAAAGAAAATTGAAGTAATAAGAGCAGAAATCAATGAAATAATAGAATTGATCTGGTATCTGGTCAATGCTGGCCTCATAAGATAAGTTGGGAAGTGTTCCATCTTCTCTTTCTGGAAGAAATTGTATAGTATTGGTCTAATTTCTTTAAATGTTTGGGAGAATTGAGTAGTGAAATCATCTGAGCCTGGAGATTTATTTTTCATGAGATTTAAACTATAAATCCAGTTTCTTTAATAGTCATAAAGCTATTCAGGTTATCTGCTTCAACTTGTTGAGTTTTGGTAGCTTGAGCTTTCCAAAGAAAACAATACAGTTTTTCTAAGTTGTTGAATGTATGCGCATAGAGTTGTTTTCAGTATTCCCTGATTTTTGGGGGGGGCGGGGGGGTGGGTTCCGTGGGATCTATACCAATATCTTCTCTTATGTTCGGTAATTTGACCCCCCTCTTCATAGTCTTTCTCTCTTTCCCTTTAATCTCTTTCCATCTTGTTAGAAGTCTATACATTTTAATAACATTTGCAAAGATCCAAATTTTGGCTTCTTTTGTATTCTCTATTGCTTTTCTGTTTTTTATTTCATTGATTTCTGCTCCATATTGCTTTCTTTGCTCCCATTGCTGCCATTTAGGGATTGCTTGGGGACTGGGATGTGAGGGAACAGGGTAAAGAAAAACTCAACGATGAATTTTTATACTCTTTCTGAGAGTTGGGAGTGTCTTTTCTCACTTCTTGAAGCAGCTTCTCCTGGAGCTCTCCAGGTCTGTTCCCTCGAGCCTATTTCTATGTTTTCAGGCTGTGTTGAGTTCAGGATGGGAGGACATTGGAGGCAAAAAAAAAAATGATAAATTCAACACCAGTTCAACAGTACTCCAAATTCTGGTCTTCTTCCCCAAATTACTTGCTGCTTTTTATGTTTCAGAGTCTTCATCCACTTTGTCTTGTTTTTATAGTTGCAGCCAGTCAGTACAACCAGGTGGAGTGTGTTTTTTCTATATGATCCAGAACTGAAAAATCTCCCCCACATTCTTTGAACCAGGTCAGAAAAGGGCTTGGGACCTGATACAGCGAGCCACCTTACTATCTTCTATCACCACCACCGCTCCTTTGCCATTTCTCTTCCACAACCGATGCTTTTACCATCAACGCATCTCCAAGAGTTCCACAGGGACCGTCTGCAACTGGAGTTGAAGCAACTTTGATGTTTGGCACACGGAGGACTACATAGAGTCCAGACAACTAAGAAGTATTTCTTCCTTCAGAGATCAATTCCTATTATTTAAGAATTAGCGGTTTGTTTCAAAGGGGATCCTTAGTGAATTCAGTCTTGGGCATCATGTTTAAGTGTGGTACAGGTTATCCTGAAGGTCAATGGTTAGTCTCATGAAGTTTTCTTCCAGGTCAGACTGATAGTACCTGAGATGACTTGATTTTTCCTACAAATTTACTTAAAGGGAAAGCAGGCTTTCCTCTTCTCCAGGCTCATGCACAACTCCTTATAACCTTTTCTGATGCTAGGTGAATTTGGTCCAAGTTTCCAGAACTCTGCTGAGAGCAGAGAGTCAATCTGAGCTAGGCATCCACGTCACCCTCATAGAGTACCAATTTTCCTAGTGTAATAAGAGAGGAATGCCCCAGTGGCAATACCCTTGCAGACTTAATGGAGAAGAATCCTGACACTAATGAAGAACCCATCCTTTGCCTACAGACCTGCCTGAACCAAAGAAGCCTAGCAATTCAAGGGCCTGTGTTTTTAATATATTTTAAAATTAAAGTCAACATGGGTGGGTGGCTCAGACTGAATGGTCATTGTACACCAGGCTGGTTATCTCACGATTAGTTATACAAAAAAAAAAAAAAAAAGGATCAGATAAACACAGACACAACCTCTGCCTCCATTGCTAATGTAAATCATTCTTTGCATCATTTGTCTTTCCTTCAGACTGGACACAAAAGTCATAGAAATGAACAATTGATGCCTAAACATAGGAGACCTTGAAAGTCAGTGTAAGTCAAATGTTTATCCTAGGTCATCATTAAGAGGTTGAGTGGATTTGTTTATAAACACAGGCCATTCTGTCAGTGGGGATCAGGAGAGACCGTGTTTCTTGCACTGTGGAGACAGTTCTTTTAAAGACACATTGCAGCTTTTCTGCCATGCAGAGTAAGTTATATAGATAATTCTTTTTATGGGACATGATGTGTTGTCTCCTGAGCAGGGCCGAGCCTTAAGTGTTATAGAAACAATGGTTTTTCTCACCACTTTGTGCAAATGCCATTTTTCTTTACCCACTGAGTGGGAGCTTTCTAGAGACTAAAGTGAGAGCAGGGTCACCCTTCCCCCAGCTGTTGGGGCACTGTCTGACATGCACTCAGCCAAGACCTCCTTGAGAGCCCTGGGAGGTCTCTCCAGGCGACTCCCCCCACCATGAAGTCTGGAGCACCAACCCCTCCGAGGATGTTACATCTTTTCAGGTTACCCATTTCCACTGCCCTCATTCTCTGCTGAGGGTTTTGTGGGTGGCAGTTGTTTTTCCCACCCAGTCCAACCGAAGGCAGCTAAAGAAAAAGTGCCAAGGCAAACAGAACGAGAGCCTTGGGGACCCAGTAATGGGTACAGAGCGTGGAGTGTGGTAATCATTCCTTTGATTTGTGCTCAGATATGTTTTCTATTTGCTTTCGCATTTTCCCCCTGGATTGCAAATAATCTGAACCAGGGTAAAATCATTACAAACTGGCCTTCAAACATCATGTCTGCATTGGAACTGAATGACTAATCAGACATTTAAATACGGAAACTGGGAATTCACGTGAATTGCAATGATACAGTTTTTAAAAACATGCTCAAAGTTGTTTAAATAATCTTTGCTTTCTTGACACACTCTTGAACTCTAAGAATTCACATTTTTTCCCTTTTAATTTTGTTCCCTTTTTTTCCTATTTTAACGCTGCTCAATGATTTGGTTATAACCACAAAGGCAAAAATAAAAAAATTATTTTCCCATCATTTTTAATAAATAAACAGGGAAAGAAAATGAGACAAAATCCTCAACATTCCCAGGGTCTGGTAATCTCTACCCTTTTTCCAGGGTCAATTTCTTGAGATGATGGATGCCTTCTTATGTTGTCATTAATGTCTCCTGGCTAGCCTCTTTGAAGACAAGCAATGAAATAAGTACAGGTAGAATGGCTGCTTCGGCTGAGTGTCTTCCACCCCCACCCAGGAGAGGGGGATGGAAGAGCTGAGATAAGAGATAGATGGAGGGCTGACCTGTGTTGGGCGAGGCTCTTGCCTGGTGGACCCCTGATGGCGGTCAGGCATTGGGATCCAGCAGGGCTCAGAATCCCAGGTTAATGTCAAGTGCTGGGTTTTCTTTTAGTTACTCAAGGATCAAAGGGAAATTATTCAATAAAAAGGAACTTAAAGGGGACTTCTGGGCCAACACAAACTTTAATCAAAAACACTTGTTCCAATGCAGCTTTCTTGACCTGCCTTTTCATATTGTCTTTTCAGTTCTTATACACATTTGTGATTAAAATAAGGATCTTCTCCATCACAATTCAGCATCCCCTTTCCTCTCAAATGACCAGAATCTCACAAAGGTGACACCTGTTTGTTGCTAATGAACTGAAGATGTACGTTACAATTTGGCATTCTGATCAAGAAGGGTAAATACTTTTCGATAGATTGGATATTAAGTATAAACAAGCAGTGTGCAGGCTAGGTGTTATAAATGAAAGAAGGAAAGAAACAGAAAGTGCATCTCATTCCTGTTAGAAATGTGGATGATTAGCCACCTCCTCTATAAAAACTACTCTTTAATAACCCTCAATTGCCTTTTACTTGTAAGAACACCACTCATGCATTTGAACTTTTCACTTCAGCTTGTTTTGCTCTCTTCTGTTCAGATCCCTGTTCCTTGACAGTGGCGTGTCAGAGACATATCACACTGTGACCTTAATAACATTCTCCTTTAAAAGGAGTCAGGCACAAACTTCCCAGAGTCTCTAATATTCTAGGTGTTCATCAGGGAGACTGGAACATAAAATTCCTCCCACTTGGAGTACACCCACATCAATGTTTCTCGAGAATCTATTTATCTTAGTCACGACCTATGAGCATGAATAGAATGTGGCTAATGTTTCCCTGTATTCTGTAAGCCTGAGTGCTGAGAAAAGTTAGAATGTATACAGTTGCAATTTCTAGGGAGAAGTGCAATAACTTCTCAGCTTTTTTTTTTTTAAGGAAAAAAACAAGTTTAAGAATCAGAACATCCATCTTAAATGTGCCCTTTCTTTTTCTTTTGCAGCATTAAAAAAAAGAACTCTGCCTCTCAGTTTGGTTCGCCTGCTACCGTGTTGCTGATATTGTGATTGTTAGATTAACAAAAAGTGGGGAAATCTAACAGCAGATGATTCCAAAACTGAATGGTGCACATATAATAATAGATAAGTACACACCATGAATTAATGAGGAAATGGATATAAGCTAAAAGGAAACAGTGATCCTTTGGACATTGAAGATAAGAGCTTAATTAGTTATATAGAAAACTACAGGAAGCCGTGACCTGAATTTGATTGAAGAGAAGTAAACTTCGGTGGCCAAATCCTTGGATATTAGGCCAATATTTTGCTTGAATTCTGTCTATATCTACTGCAGGGGAGGAAAATTCATAATAATGTGGGTTTACCCTTCCTAACTGAAGAGTTTGGGCCATAATGAGTTTTCTGGACACAGCAAAGAATGCTGCATGTGAAAGGGAAACTAAAGGGTATATGGGAATGAAAAAAAAAAAGTGTCCCCATGAACACAGGAAAGTTTATTTGGTGGGTTGGGAAAAATCCCCAAAAATGGGTTTTAGAAAGGTGATGTGATTAAAAGATACTCCCCCTGGCTACAAGAGGACTAAAAACACAAAGGTTGACTCCGACCCCTCCCCCACATAAATGATACAGGCGTGTGTTGACAAGCAAACAAACCTGGAGTAGGTTACTTGCTTCTGCCTATTGTCTATGTTACATGGGATTCCTGTCTGCACACCTTGGAGTTTTCTTCCAACCAGCCCAAAAGATTAAAGTCTACATACAATCTGAGAATGAAAAGTAAGAAGTATCTCTAAATGTAAATACTTAATCAGGAATGTGTCATTGAAGACAAGCCCTTGATTAGTACCAATATAAATTTCATTTAACGTGATTAGGGCTATTTAGCCTCAAGGCATATGTTAAATTCTGTCTTGGACTCTGACAAGGGGCAGAAGAATCAAAGAAAGGAACAAGGAATGGGCTCTGTCCTTGGGGACTTAGGACATGACAGTAAAAATACATTGAAGAAGCTCACAGGACTGAACAAGCAAACAATACTAAGACAGGCTTTGGCAAAATGTGTTACAGAAGAGATGAGTAATCAGAGAAGGCCTCTCGGAAGAAAGATGCTTGTTCTGATAACTGAAAGATAATGGAGGCAGAGGAGGAGGAAGAGGGCGTCCTTGGGTAGAGAATGACATAAGGAAAGGCAAGCAGGCTGGAGCAGCCTTCAGATGACTTGGAATAATATTCTGGTTAATCACTGGGGTGTAACACACTACCTCAAAACTTAGTAGTGTAAAACAAACATTTTAGTTTGCTCACACGTTTTGTGTCTCAATAGTCCAGGAAGGGCCCAATTGGGTGGTTTATCTCTGAGCTACATGGAGCCAACTGGGGCTGGAGTTTCCGTTTCCAAGGTAGCTTTTCACTCGTAAATTTGGTGCTTGGAGTCCTTGACCTGCCTGTCTTGCCCTCCCTCTCAACTGTCTCCCTCACCTGGACTTGGGCTCCTAACACCATAGAAGCCTTGGGGTAATATGACTTCTTTACAAGACAGCTTAGCGTCCAAGCGCTCCCAGGGGCACAGCCAGAGTTGCAAGGCTTCTTATGACCTAACCCTGGAAAACCCGGTATCACTTCCACCACATTCTAGTGTCAAGCAAGTCAAAAAGGCCAGCCCATATTAAAGAGAATAGGAATTAGACTCCATCTCAATGGGAAAATACACAATAAATGTGTGGCCAACTTTAAGCTACCTCAGAGAGCAATGGATAAAGCAGAATAGGGTACATAAATGATCAATCCCAGAGAGCAGGAACGATCGCCACAGCAAGAGGCAGAGACAGAGTGTAGAGGGCTTTGAAGGTGCAGTGGAGTGATCTGAATGTGTCAAGAACAACACCTGGGCTCTTGGCACATCCTCCCCGTGGAGCTGTATTCAGATAGACAGAACAGAGCATTCTGATTTTTTAACTGTTCCCAGACATTGGACTAAGTAAGTATAAGAAAGTGAAAGCGTTAGTCACCCAGTTGTGTCCGACTCTTTGTGACCCCATGGACGGTAGCCTGCCAGGCTCCTCTATCCATGGAATTCTCCAGGCAAGAATACTGGAGTAGGTAGCCATTCCCTTCTCCAGGGGATCTTCCCAATCCAGGGATCGAACCCAGGTCTCCTGCATTGTAGGCAGATTCTTTTATCATCTGAGCCACCAGGGAAGCCCTAGGTAAGTGAAGGAAACTGAAATTCTCATCTGAATCTCTCTAGCAGGATACTTTCCGGTCGGGGCATATTTGGTTGTGAAGAACAGAAACTCATGCAAGCTGATTTAAGAAAAACAAGGACCTTTCCCAAAGCACGACAGGCAAGCATAAGAGTATCCCAGGACAAGACGTAAGGGAGCTAGGTCACAAGAAGAGTGACAAATCTGATACTACAGCCCCTGGAGTCAGGGCTGCCTGCTCTCTCCCTGGAGGGGCCTGACATCTCTCATCTCTGCACCAGCCTTGAGCTCTTGCTTGTCTTAGCAGAGGAGCTTTCTCTGCTGCCTCATCAGAATACACAAACCTAAAAATGGCTGCTCCAGGCCTGCATGACATTTGATTTCTACTAGCCTATACGCCTTTGATTCCAGGCATCCGACAACATCTGATGACCAATTGTATATCTCTTAACTTGAATTCTGGAGAGTTCTTTGGTTGGATTGGACCAGTCAATGGGCTGGTCTCCTCTTTTGTTTGTTTTTTTTTTAAATTGGAGTATAGTTGCTTTACAGTGTTGTGCTAGTTTCTATTGTACAGCAAAATGAATCAGCTACACTTACACCTATTATCTTCTCTTTTTTGGATTTCCTTCCCATTTACCCTTTAAGTCAAATATCTACTCTTATTCCAATCAAACAAAGCAGGAGAATAAGTTTATATGTTTAACAAAGAGCAACATAAACACATAGTCATCTAGTTTACCCTCCCACCTAACCATCACTGAGAGGGCACAGGTGGGGAGTAGCTCAAGAAGAAAGCTACATAGGATGGCTAAGTGACAAGAAGAGGATCATGGAGGAAACATGCCAGCCTAGAGCTGCGGAACTGGAGTAAGGACAGAATAGCTTGGTCCCCAGGTCATTCTTCATTCACATCCCAAACCTCCCCTGATGGAATCCTGTTTCCCATTTCCTATTGAACTTGACTTGGCAGCCTTGATGTATGAAGCAGTAAAGTAATGGACAGTAATAGATAGTATCGAAGACTGTCCTTTCTTACCTGGTTCTCACAGAGGATTTTTATGCTTATAATAGTATTGGGGGTGTTATCCCTCTCTTCTGATATCATTCTTCAACATACATATCTACACCTAAGTCATAAGGAAAGATTTATAGCATAAGTGTAAGCTCTTTAATTTTGTCAATGAAAATTATTAATTAAAAAAGTGAGTAAGAAAACAAATCCCAGTTGGAGAAAAGTATTAATGGCACTTCATACCATCATAGCAAATGCAAATCAGGTTTTTCCTTTTCCCTAATTAGCAGACATAAATCAGGATAAATTTTAAATTGATGAGCACTCTTTCAATACTGGAGAAAGGTATTGACCTTCTCGTGGTAAAGGTAAGCATGATGTATATTAAAAATCACCATTTTCTCAGTAATCAAGTTTACTTCTACAATGACTTTGGACTATGACACTCCTTCAGAAATGCTGCCTGCTCGAAATTCTCCAAACAGCAGTGCTGAATGGAATTCTGCTGGGCTAGGAGAATCGCGGGCTGTGTAGTCGAAATCAATTTGTTCCTGAGATTGACACAAGAGCCAGCATGTCAGCCAAGATCCCTCACGCCATCTGTGCTCTGACTGTGATCAATAGGTATCTGCGATATGCCCAGGAAATGCGCTGCTTGATTACTTTTACACAGGAGACAGGACAAAACATCGCAACCCAGAGCCTCCTAATGTGGATATGGAAGCTGGCTGATGAATTATTAGAATATAGACTTTGCACTGATAAACTTTTGAACTTTCATTGAACTTGTAGATTAAGAAAAGGCAGTTTTTCCAAGAGGAAAATTCACCAGACAACCAACAATTTTTCTTTCACATATTTAAGCGAGATGTTCGATCTGGTAAGGAAATAATAGTAATTTATGTCTTTGATAATTGAGAAGGATTATAGTTCTATACACAGAAAAAGCAACCATCACCCGGGCCCTGTGAGTCACAAAGCCATTAAAGAAGAAGCCTCCAGCTTAAAAGCAGATGAAACTTCCGGATCTGGAGCGTGATGTTCTCCAAGAGGGAGCTGAACAAGGGGAAAGAAATCCCCATCTACTTGTAAAATTAGGGCCCCCTCTCTGCCTGCCTTCCCAACAACCATAATGACACTTTTCAGATTCCTCTTGATCGCCCACACTAAAAGACACAACACACACACACACACGAAGACCATTTCTCTTCGTGTCCAGAGTTCTCTGTGTGTGCCACTCTGCACACACAATAGATCCACACTGACCCTCAGTGGGAGGCAACCCTCCAAATATCAGCACTGATGCTGCCTCTTTCAATCTACAGAGACTCCCCACTCTCTAAACTCATCTGTCCTATAGTCTGTAGGAAGTGTCCGGAGCAGATGAGAGGTTAAGAAGGGAGATTGCTGACCAACTGGAAACATGTGTTTCGTACATTCAACTCACTGAAAGAAATTATTTTATTGATAGTGTCAGCTGAGATTGGATTCCTGAAAGGTGGGAATTACTAATTTCACTGCTATGACACTGAACAGCTTGTATGAAAAACATACAATGGCTTGTGGCCCTTTGGCCTGGTGGACAACAAGGCACCAAAGGCTCCGACTAAATGCTGGCCACTCTACAGTTCAGTTGCCCTTTTTAATGATATAATCCTATCACCTTCCTTCCCAGGTTTTATCCCTATAATGCTTTTGCTTCCCTGGAATTCAATTTTTGTCAGTCCGACCACTTCTTTTAGCATCTTGCTAGATGCTGAAAAATAAGGAGGAAACAATCTTATCATGAGTTGCTGATAGCTGGTGTTTATAGCTTCACAGGTGTTATAATGCAAGGCTGGGAAACTGCCAATGAGAATGAGAACATAGTTTCAAAGAGAGGTCTAGGGATGAAGCCAGCAGCTCTATGTGAGGGGTCCAATGTGGTTACTTCAGTTGCAAGGAACAGAGACTTATGCAAGCTTTCTCAAGTCATGGAGGTTGTGTTATTATGAGGCCTGGCATGAGAAAGTCAGGCCTAGACATCCACTATTCTCTCCTCTCTCTTTCTCTTGGGGCATCTCTACCACCTCAGCAGGTCTGCTCTGTCCTCCTGTCTCTACTGACTTGGCTTATTCAGTTTCTGGTTCCTCACACCGTGGTCTGCACATGACCACGCCTGACCTCCACTCTGCCACCTGGTGCTTAGCTTTAGCAGTCACTGCTCACTGCCTTATTAGAATTTTTAAAAGGAGAGAGAAAATTCAGTTGTTTCCTACTAACATTTCATGTGGCGGCACTCCGGGTTACTGGTCAACCACCACATAGACGGCTCTAGTGCTGGTTACCTAGTCATGAACCAATTCTCTGTGGCCAAAAGGACTAGCTCATGGGGGTATAAACAAAGCTGTCCCTTCAGCATGGGTAGTTCAACGCATAAGGGCTTGACAGGCATTCTGAAGGTCAGTCTGCCTGGTCAATGAGATAACTGGGACAGGTCCCATGGAAGAAGTTATATTTGAGATGACCATCACAAAAGGATCCCATGCATGATCAGGCAAAGATGGCATAAACGTGAAGGTAAGTCCACAGGCAAAAGTTAAAAGAAGGAAAGTAGGGAGTATATTTGTGAGTATTCTGGTTTGGCTAGAGCAGTGCTTCTCAAACTTTCTGTGCATGGGAATCACCTGCAGTTCAGCTCAGTTCAGTTCAGTTGCTCAGTCGTGGCCAACTCTTTGCGACCCCATGGACTGCAGCACGCCAGGCCTCCCTGGAGTTTATTTAAACTCATGTTCATTGAGTCAGTGATGCCATCCAACCGTCTCATCCTCTGTCGTCCCCTTCTCCTCCTACCTTCAATTTTTCCCAGCATCAGGGTCCTTTCAAATGAGTCAGTTCTTCACATCAGGTGGCCAAAGTATTGGAGTTTCAGCTTCGGCATCAGTCCTTCCAATGAATATGCAGGACTGATTTCCTTTAGGATGGACTGGTTTGATCTCCTTGCAGTCCAAGGGACTCTCAAGAATCTTCTCCAACACCGCAGTTCTGCAGATCTTGCTAAAATGCAGATTTCTATTTAATAAGCCTGAGGGGGATCTGACATGCTGCATCTCCAACAAGTTCCCCAGTGATACCCATGTGCTGTACACACTTTGTATAGTAGGCTAGAGCAAAGACTGTCAAAACCTTGAACACCAAGCTAAGAAATTGGTACCTACTCTACTTCAGCAAGTAATACAAGGCTCTGGAGGATTTGGAACACAAGAATGATATAATCAGTATGGTGTTAAAGGACAGTTGATTTGGCAAGGCTTCGCGGGATAAATCAGAAGAGAACCGGAGGATCAGCTATTTAACAGTTGCAAAGACAAGGAAAGAGGTAATAAGGACTTAAATGAGGATGACTGCCATGGAAGGGGAAAGAAAGGGACGTATAAGATATATAACCCATTGAGCACGTCTTTCCCACTGCTCTTACCCTGCCTTGCCTTAAAGAGAAGTCACTTCCTCAGGCATCAACTGGTGACATGTTTATGTGTCCTTCCAAGGGTGTCTGCTTTTCATTTCAAATCACATCTAAAGATACATCCTCTCTTTTACCTCTAACCCTTAATTTCATTCTCTCTGCCTAACTGCATTTTCTATTGTGTGCAACTTGCTGCATGATTTAACTGTATTATAACCATGTAACTGTGTTATTTAGCTATTATTTCATTGTGTACCAGTAACCAAATTCAGTAACTACATTTGTTCTGCTGAGGAGTTTGGGAGGAAGCATATCTGAAGGGCACTAGGCAATGAAGTAAAGTCTATTACTGCCCTATCACCATCAGCAAAATGATCTGTTTGTTTGCAGTTCACTGAAGTACATAGCCAAAGAAATTGAAAGAGAGCTTAGGGAGGGCCTGAGTGAAGTCCAGATATGGAGATGGATGGATACTCTAAACACTATGCTTCGGTTCAAGATCCCCCCAAAAAACAGCAATATGACAGCATCCAGTAGGGAAGTTTCCAAATCACATGTGGACAGGGAAGAAGAGATAGGGAGACAAACCCTATTTTAGAATTCAGAACTTCTGTTATTACCAGCTTACCCAGTCCCAACTATATATTTATAACCAAGCAAAAGATAAGCTTGAGGTTAAATACAAATCCCAACTGAAATTTTCTTAAGGCTAAAGGCTTCCTAATATCCTGAGATTATGGATATAAAGGAGGAAATCTGTGCTTACCTATTGGATTGTTCATGCCATTTTGAGCTTGAACTCTGAATACTGAACTTTGGTTTTCCAACTGGACATTTGAGGTCCCTGTGCATTAAATAATTTACACACCTAGCAGAACTCTAAATCCAACCCTTCTCCTCTTAATAGGATGGGATTTTGTGCACGCATGTAGACATGACAGTTCAAAAACCAAACAGTTGTTGCTGCTCAAAAAATCAAACAAAACAACAATTTGCCCTGTGTTTACAAAAAGAAAGAGAAAGAACTGTCCAGCCCAAGAGACTAGAGCTATTTTGATTGCACGAGAACATAATCAGAGTCAGGAACACAATGGAGTAGATATTCCCAAAGGAAATCAAGATTAAGACGCACACTTCGGCCTCCTACGAGTGCCAACCTCTCAAGCCCACAGGTCATTTTGTCTGACAATGTCACATCGATTCACATTTCACAATGTGCTCTTAACTTCAGAATCTTAATGTGCTGGTTAGAATTAGCCATATTGTTGGAGAAGAGCCTAATCTTGACCACGTCCTCCTTTGGAATCACTTCCTAGTTGGTTGGGGCATCAGCAAGATGCCTTGTCATTCTGGTAAATGTGAACCAGGAAGAAAGAAATATTAACAATAAATTGTGTATGCATTATGCATGTATACAAATACATATGTACATAAATTGAACATGCATATTTTATATATATAAAACTGAACTTGTGCCAAGTCCTTTTCTTACAGGACACTGGGAGACCCTGCTTTGAAGAAAACAAGGATTCTGGAAAAAAATCCATGTCCCATATGACTACAGTAATCATTTCTCTGTGTCTGTACATATCAAATCAACATACTGTATACCTTGTGAGTATGTACCGAGTTGCTTCAGTCATGTTCAACTCTTTGTGACCCTATGGACCATAGCCCACCAGGTTCTTCTATCCCTGTGATTCTCCTGGCAAGAATATTGGAGTGGGTTGCCATGCCCTCCTCCAAGGGATCTTCCTGACCCAGGGATCAAAAGCGTGTCTCTTGTGTCTCCTGCATTGGCAGTCGGGTTCTTTACCACTAGCGCCTCCTGGGAAGCCTATTGTATATCTTAACTATACACAATTTTTATTTTAAAAAATAAAGTAAAATATAAAAAATAAGAAATGAGAAACAAGACCTCCTGTATTCAGTAGAGATGGTAATGGGTCAAACTCTGTCCCCACTATTTGAAGTAAAGTGGGATTCAGGCCACCGGGAAGATACAGGGCAGAAAAAGGAATAGCTTGTGGGGAGTGGTGTGAACCTGAGTGGGTCCCTTGGGTAGGGAAGGCAGCAGACACTGCAGCCCCCTCGTTTCCCCAGTCGCACTCTATACATACTGGGGTCAGGACTGCGGGCACACTTCTGAGAGTCCTGGTGGTGGCTGCGGGGCGAAGGCAGGGCAGGGAGCCAGGCTGCCACACTGACCATCTGCGTGTCTCAGGCACTATCTCCAGAGACCACCCAGAAGGCAACACCCTCATGCCACCCATCCTGCTTCCTGCTTCCCTCTGGGCCACTCCTTCTGCAGTCCCACTGGAGCAGGAGTAGGAGCTGCCGTCATCAGAAGGAACATCCCTCCCCGGAGAGGTCCTTGTCGACATCACACAGCGATCAAGAGACCAAGAGGCTGCAACGGAGAGAATCCCAGCCTCTCCCTTGCAGGCGCTGCACCCTTCTCTCCAGGCTTGTGAGCAGAGCTCACTTGATGCTTGTGACTGCTGGGCGGGCCCTGCCTCCCGGGCTGCAGGGCGGACACTGGGCTGCAAGACTGGGCCTCAGCCGCGGCTTGCACACCAAAGTTGCATCCAGCTGCTGTCTGCACTGTCAGCCCCCGGGGCCTGCTCCCCAGTCCCAATGTTACTCACAACTACCCACTGTCCCCAGAAGGCTTTGGGGCCCAAGTAAAGATGCAAATTAGAGTATTTTTTTTTAATGTTATGAGAATGATAATGAGAACTTGAGGACAAGAGTCTCGTGTAATCTACAAATTGAGAAAAATGCCTGAAAGTTATTATAAAAGAAGAACAATAAAAACACAAGTACTGGACCTCCCTGGGAGTCTAGGGTTGGGAATTTCCCTGCCAACATGGAGACACAGGTTCCATCCCCAAAGTTTGGGAAGATCGCACGTGCCGCAGGGCAACTAAGTCTGTGTGCCACGATTACTGAGCCTGTGCTCTAGAGCCCATGCTCTGCGACAAGAGACGCCACCTCACACAGAAGCCCTCACACTGCAAGGAGTAGCCCCCACTGGCCCCAACTAGAGAAAGCCCGCACACAGCAACGAAGACTCAGCACAGCCAAATGAATTAGGGGGAAAGAAAAAGCATGTACTTAAGGGGTGGGATTTAGGGGTGGTATCATGGAGAGGTGTGGGTGTTCTGAGCCTCTCTTACCTGACAGACATTACTAAGCTGATGTGGAGAAGACTTGGAGAGAACACACAATGTCCCCCTAGGACTGCCTCGACACAGACCCCACGCAGAGAAGATCCCTGCGAGGCAGAGGAGAGGCGGTACAACCCGGAACGGCTGCATGGGAAATGCTTGATGCCCGAGTCAGCCATTCACCCAGAAGCCAGCATGGACCAGAACCTGGCCGGCAAACGGGGGCAGTCCTTCAGTTGAGTTCAGTCCCTCAATCGTGTCCCGCTTTGCGACCCCAGGGACTGCAGCACACCAGGCTTCCCTGTCCACTACCAACTCCTGAGCTTGCTCAAACTCACGTCCATCAAGGCAGTGATGCCATCCAACCATCTCATCCTCTGTTGTCCCCTTCTCCTCCTGCTTGCAATCTTTCCCAGCATCAGGGTCTTTTCTACTGAGTCAGTTCTTCGTGTCAGGTGGCCAAAGTATTGGAGCTTCAGCATCAGTCCTTCCCCTCCAGAGACCAGAGGAAGGTGGCAGGGACACCCAGCTGGGTCACTGGGGAGGATGCTGGGCACTGGCTAGCTCAGCCTCCGTCCCAAGCTTCTCCAGGGGACCATCCTATACTGCAAATCCTGAGAAACAACCATGTCTTCCATCCTCCTCTGCAAGTAGGGGTTCAGATGGGATGAGATTCTGCCAACTGGATGCACTGCTGCAAGACCTCAGTCTAGAGCCCCTGTAGACAGGGCATGAGGCTTTTGCTTGGCTGGCCTCCAATATGGCAGAGGCAGTGGACTCTGCAGTGGACAGGTGGGCCCACAGCCTTCCCCAGTCACAATAATTCTTTGAGCTGGAGGTGCTTCTGGGAGCTCTGACTAGATACTGCTCATCTAGTTCTTCACAGGGTTTGCAGGCCACTTAGAGCCTGATTAACAAGCCCTTCCTGTTTCAGCCAGGTTCTGATTTCTGTTATCTGAGTCAGCACAGACGTTGTGGACCTAGCATGTCTCACAACCAAAGTAGGTTTTTTTTTTAACATCCTCCTCTATATGACAAAGTTATTTTCAATGATAATCTTAGAATAATCTATAATTATTATTCTTACTGCTCATTTGTTCCTTTTAAAACAGTCACTTAAAAGAATAGATTTTAATTGTAAAGATACAATTAAATTTAGTCAAACACTTTATATATGGACTGAAATTTTCACTTGCTGAAAGTTTAAACAGGAGAGCTAAAGATGCGAACTGTGCCTGAAGTCAGCTTGATCCATCAGAACTGTTCTTACTGGGAGTCCTCCTGATTAACTTTCATGTGGGATGTAATATTTATTAAAGGATAAGCAATAAAATATGCTAATTTGAAGCAAATATGTGTGTGTGTGTGTGTGTGTGTGTGTGTGTAGTTAAAATTCAACAATCACCACAGTAATTGTTTAGAATGTGGACCAACAAAAATTTGGGGGGGGGGGAATAAAAGCATTTTATCACTGACATTGTTTAGAATTGCTGGCATGGGGATAATAAAAAGCAGACTGACTTACAGTCGATTTTATTATTGGTTTTAAATTCTCAGCAGACCCTGCAGCCCTGAACCATGGGCACCAGCAAGAGGACAGTTCCCACTGCCCACACCAGTGCCATGAGCCCAAGGCGGGCAGGGGCTGAGCCTGAAGGAGCCTCACCCCGAGCCTAAGGGCTCAAGGAGAGGTGAGGGCAACTGGTGAACGGTGAGCCTGAGACACACAGCCTTCAGCACACATTCCCCAGGACTTAGTCCCCCGGAGAGACCCTCATGACCCCCTGAATTCTTCAAAGTCACCAAAGCAGAAAGATCCCCTCACAGATTGCCCTTGGGGAAGAGGAACCGAGAGCCCCAAGCGCTGCTGAAACCCTGATGCTGTTTCTCAGTAGTGAAGTGAGTCACCCACCACTCGTGTGGGGGAAGTGTGTGTCTCAGCACAATTGGAAATCCCTTTGTGTCATGAGTCTTGGAGAGCTTACACAGGTAGTAGAATCCGCAGATGCTAACTCTACCATTGCCAGAAGTCCACTTCCACCGAAACCCTGAGAGTCTGCCATCGGCTGGGCAGGTGAGCTGCATGGTGGTGTGTTGGGGGCTTGGACAGGAAAGGCCAGACCAGCGCCCTATCATTAACAAAAGAGCCTTCTCTCTGCTCTTCCCCTCCAGGCAGTACCCACCCAGAGAGACATCAAAAGTGCTTTGAAGGCAGAGACCCCATTTCTGTCTGCTGACCCTCACAGTCCCCAGTGGTACAGGTCTGATGAAAGCCTAATTTCCTGGTTGCAAGGAGAGTCAAGCTTGTCTTTCCTCCTCTAGATGAGGGACCTTTAACATAAAGGTACAGTCTTGGAGGAAAAAAAGAAAACACAAGTTGATTTTAACAGTGGCTCCAGAGAACCTGTGGGAAACAAGGGGAGACTGTGTCCCCAAGCAAAGAGGAGAGCATCTACTCACCACCCCAGGAGGGCATGGGGCACTGGCAGAAAAGATGCAGATAGGCATGATCTGGTACTCAAGGACCCTCAAGGCTGGGACCTTTCTCATCCAGGCAGCAGCAGGCCAGATGTCCACCTGCAGGTCTTAAAGACACAGCCCCAGCAGTAGGGGCTGTGTGCCAGCCTTCTTGTCTGGCACTGCTCAGGAGAATGCCACTACACCTCCTTCCTTAGGACCAATGGGTACCGTCCAGCCAAGGCAGGAGAAGAGGAAGGGCCATCCAGCCACGTGGCTCGTACCCAGGTATTTGGGAGTAGGGCTGACCTGACTCATGCATTTCAAACACAGTGTTGCACCCAAGGTCAGATTGCTGTATTACTGTCAAGTAGTGTCAGCCAGCCTTATATCTAAGGACTACAGGCCTTAATTACTCCAGGGAACAGCCTGATGGCTAAACAAAGAAAGACTTGTTACAAAGGCCCCTTTGTTGAAAGGGCCTTTACGTGGATTGCTCCAGGAACCCCTCATACCAGCCGCCAGCCCAGCGCTGGGAAGTAGTACAGGTCAAGTCACCCTTTAACCCACAGGGTTTTTAGAAGACCTATGCTCAGGTCCGGCTGGCTTAGGTTTCCTGACTGTGTGATCCGAGATAAGTCACAGATCCTTACCAAGCCTCAATTTCCGTGTCTATAAAGTAAAGCTCATCAGAGTGAATCTCCCCTATATTTTCTGAATGCTGAGTATGCCAGGGCCAATGGTAGTACCTAGCACCCCTGGGTCCCAACCCAGCCCCGCTGAGCAGTGTTTGTGCCCTCCACTGGCAGACAGAATTGAATGGTGCTGTTACCTCTGCCCTAAACTCTCCACCCCTCTACATATAATAAGTAAAAGAATGTGCTTGTAGAGAATACTTTTCCTTTCTCCTATTCAGAACCACCGTCTTCCCTGTCTGCAGGGGTGGGGCAGAAACCCATCTTCTCCAGGACAGATGAGGAAGGAGAGCTATTCCCTGCCCTGACTCCCTAGAAACAGCGAGGCAGGCAGAGATCTACCCAGTAAGGCCAAATCTTGGCCGGCCCTAAACCTGGAATCTTGAAGGAGGGTGTGAGACAAAGGTTCAAGGAGCATGAAGATTCCTCCCCATGTTGGTGGAGCTGGGAGGAGGCCCTGAGGCTGGTCCAGGGGGTGAGGATGCTGCAAGGTTTACGAACACTGTTCCCAGGGAGGTGGACCTGGCCTGTACTTCTGCCGCCCCAGCCCCACATTCCTGCTGCTTTTCGGAGCTTGGGGCTCCACCCTTCTGCCAATCCTGTAGATGACTAGATGGATAACCTTCCAGTAGGTTCCTTTCCTCTTTAACCTAACCAACTATGAGCCCTGTTGTTTGTCACCAGGAGCCCTGCCTGATACTGTGAAAGACATAGCCAAGGAGGAAAGTAACCCAAGTAAAGGAAAAAATTTTTTTCAAGCCAGCTACGTAAGTATTCTTCACTTTTGCTGTTGTTTTGCTGCTAAGCTGTGTCCAACTCTTCTGCGACCCCATGGACTGTAACCCACCAAGCTCCTGTGTCTGTGGGATTCTCCAAGCAAGAATCTGGAGTGGCTTGCCATTTTCCTCTCCAGGGGATCTTCCCTACCCAGGGATTGAACCCGCATCTCCTGCATTGGCAGGTGGATTCTTTACCTCTGAGCCACCTGGGAAGCCCCTAAGTACAACAAGCATACTTATCACAGCAGTATTTAATCCTGGGGAAATGGGAAACAGAGCTCGTACATGACAATAGTGAAATGGTTAAATAAACTCTGATTCATTCACCTGGAAAAGTAAGTGTTAATAGTTTTCAGAATAGTGGGTATGAAGATGAGGCAGTGACCGGGGAAGTGCTCATGAGACAGACTGACAAGTGAAATCTGGATAAGAAATTATATGTGCAAGATATTAGAACTTCTTCCCCAAGAATATAAGCTCCTGCAGTGGCTAGGATTTTTATCTGTCCTGTTCAAGGTCCTATCTCCAGGTGCCAGTAATAGTAGATGCCAAACTAATACTCATGGAAGGAATGAATGGCTGAACAAACTATTTCCACAGGGAGGGGTGGGGAAAAACATCTTTATGTGATATTAGTGACTATTGTAGCTTAGTCAGATTTTTTAAGCTGTTGTTTTTTTCCCTCTAATTCCAGCATTTCTTCCGTGTGGTTTTATTCTTTTACTAGGGAGAAAAGAATTTTTTCTGAGTCCAAACTATGAGCAGGTGACCCAACTTCCCCTAATATTTATGTCCCCTCTGGAGAGGCTTAAGTTGCTACCAACCAGGGTGATAAGGGCAAAGGAACATTTGCTCCCCTTGCCAAATGAAAGTGCTGGGCTGAAACAACCTATCTGGCCACCAGGAGCTGGCTCTGAGCCAGCGAGTACACACCGCCTTCCTGCAGCAGCACCGAGCACCCCGGACCTCACTGCCCAAGCCCAGCCTCGGAGCTCGAGACTGGCTGGCAGGTGCCCAGGGCTGGTCCAAGGCCACCGCTCCCCTCCACTCCCCTCTGGCTGCAGTCTCTCTGCTTCCTCGCCAGGCTTTGTCGCTACATACCACAGCAACTGAACAAGGGCAGATTCCACGGCTAGAGGGAGTTCAAAGGGGTCACTGCCCCATCTGATTGGCATTCAGCTGAGGCCTCCTCCAGCTTAGCGAGCAGGATCCTATCCTGCCTTGGACTGACTAAGCAGGGAGGCAGAGCAGTCAGCACTCTGGGTAGGTCAGGAGACAGGCTTCAGGCCGCCCTGAGCTCTCCCAGCAAGAAGGACAGAGGATGTTGATCAGTCAGGGGAGCAGCGAGGAAAGATCCCTTGGCAAGGCTGGCTGTGGACACCTACTGAGACCAGAATCTTAGGACCACCACTGGCATGCATGCATTGTCAGAGTAATATTCCCTCTTTCCCTTTCTCTGTGTCTCTGTCACCTACACACACAATTTCTTCATAATAAAATAAAACCAGGCAAAGGAAAATGCTGGATCACCACAGAAAGCTAACCAAAATGATCACATGGATCACAGCCTTGTGTAGCTCAATGAAACTATGAACCATGTCATGCAGGGCCACCCAAGATGGATGGGTCGTGGTGGAGCGCTCTGACAAAAACTGGTCCACTGGACAAGGGAATGGCAAAGCACTTCAGCATTCTTGCCTTGAGAACCTCATGAACAGTATGAAAAGGCAAAAAGATATACAACTGGAAGATGAGCCCCTGAGGTCAGTAGGGGCCCACTGTGCTAAAATCCCACAGCCTCCAGAATGAAGACGAAGAAGACGGCTCACATTCCTCTCCTCCATGCCTTCTCCAGAAATCCTTTTCTGCCGCTGTCACTTTCCCCTCTTATATCAAGATGTTACATCCTGGTTTGATCCAAGCCGCACAAGCCCCAGGGTCCATGGCACATCCTGAAGGCATCTTCCCCTCGTGAATGCGCACCGCTGTGCTTCACCGGTTGTCCACAGGGCAGTACCAGCTGGGTGGCAGTCCTCCTCGGAGCTCTGGGTCCCCTTCTGCAGGGTTTCTCTCTGAAGCACCAGAAGCAGCTGGACAGTGCCCTCTCCTCAAGAGTTCTGGGTCCCAGTTCTCTGTGACCCTGCCTCCAAGCCACTGAGGTACCAAGCGAGCCAGGTGGCACCCCTCCCAGAGGCGTGTGTGCCAGCTCTAGAGGACCCCATCTCCAAGCTCCTAGAGTTCACAAACCCAGCCTCTTGCCTCTATTTCCCTAGCCCTCAGGGTGATAGTTGCCTCCTGCAGTTAACTCTGAGATGCCTCAGGGTTCTTTTTTTTTTTTTGCCCTTTCAGTCTGCTAATACCGGTTTAGCACCTTCCCCGGTAGCTCAGATGGTAGAGTCTGCCTATAAGTGTGGGAGACCCAGATTCAATCCCTGGGTCGGGAAGATCCCCTGGAGAAGGAAATGACAACCCACTCCAGTATTCTTGCCTGGAAAATCCCAGGGACAGAGGAACCTTGCAGGTTACAGTCCATGGGGTCAGAAAAAGTTGAACACAACTGAGCAACTTCGCTAGCAAATACCAGTTTAATTAATTCCTTTTATTAAATTCTCTGTTAAAACAACTATGGCGATCAACTTCTTGCCTAAATAATGTTTATATAATCAAAAGACTTTCTGGAGAGTATTAACAATTTGGTTTCCTTGGTTAGTTTTACTGTATTTAATTTAAAGTTCATTGAATTTTCCAATGCTTTAATTTTATAATCATTAAAAAAAAAAAAAAACACCAAACCTATGGTGGTTTCTATTTTCCTGGTTGGACTCCAACACAGGAGGAAAGCATGGAGGGAAGTGCGTGTCAGGTTGAACCTGCTAGTGAAGACAGTTTTATGGGTAGTTTGATAGAGGATCTGTCTCCTCCTGGGAGACGCTGGGGAGGAGAACTTTCCATTTCATGTTCAAATGGCAATCTTCAGGGAACTGTGTTCAAGAACTAACTGGAAGTTACCACCCACTAACTTTCCAAGTTATCTACCATTTCTTATACTGTATTCTGAGGGGTTTAGGTATAGATGAACAGTGGAGGGGCCTTCCCAGGTGGCTCAGTGAGTAAAGAATCTGCCTGACAATACAGGAGACATAGGTTCAATCCTCAGGTCAGGAAGATCCCCTGGAGGAGGGCACAGCCACCCATTCCAGTATTCTTGCCTGGAGAATCCCATGGACAGAGGAGGCTGGCAGCCTACAGTCCATAGGGTCGCAGAGTTGGACATGACTGAAGCGACTGAGCATGCATACATATACCAGTGGAGGAACATACGTCTTTTAAATAGCCAGGGATTCCAGATCTCTGACTTGGCAGACCCTCAATGTAAGATGGTCTTGGCAAGGGAAAGAAGACCCAACTGGAAAAGAGAATGCTGTGAAATGACTATACAGAAGGAGTTAAGCAACTTAACTGTTCATAAAAACCAAAGGGAGGCCACCACACTCTAAGTTGCAAGGGGGAGGGCTATTAAAATCACAGGTGGTTGCAATAACCACACATTCATTCAGGGCTGAATTTCCATTCCCTATCTCCTTACTTTGGGAGCAATTAGTCTCAGGTGAAAAATTGCACTTGCAGTTAATTGCACCTGCAATTACCTACTTCCGGGTGCAATTAGCCACTTGAACCTAATTCTGAGTGTGCAAGTGTTTAATTTCGTATGTGAGGGGGTGATTCCAGATACAGTTAGTTGTGCCCTCAGTCTTTGCACCTGCAACTAATTGTGACTAATAAAAGAAGTCTTCACGCAAGTCAGGTTGGAGGCACATATGGTAGACCTTGTTTGGGGAACCAAGAATTAGATCAATTGCACTGATAAGACACAAGTGTACTAAAGGGAGCAGAGGGACAAATTATTAGACCTTGTCATTCTTTAGACCTAGGGTCACATTAACAATGTCCCCTTTCTATAGCATGTTCCTCCTGGACCACACAATATGAAGTCAGCCAGTGAGAAGCCTGGTTTGGTTCAAAAAGCTGCTGACAGTGAAGAATATCCATAACGCATAGGTCAAAACTGCATTTCAGTCAATTCTCCATTATTTGGTCAATGCTGGTGAGGTTGTTCAAAACACTTAGGTAACAGACTGAATTAACTGAAATGCTACTATGTGCTAAGTCATATAGTGAACCCAGAGACTAATAGGCATAGCTCCTGCCATCAATTTCAAGTCAGTTCCACAGATATTTATTGAGTGCCTACTGACCCGGGTTCAATCCCTGGGTTGGAAAGACCCTCTGGAGAAGGGAATGGCAATCCTCTCCAATATTCTTGCCTGGAGAATCCCACGGACAGAGGAGCCTGGTGGGCCACAGTCCATGGGGTCACAAAGACTCAGACACTACAGAATGACTAACACTACTACTATCTGTTTAACACATCAAAGTGTTCATGAGCTTATTGGGAAAACGCATTTATTCTTTCTACGAGTACTGATTTATCGAGCCCTCTTGAAGTCTACATTCAAGTGGGGAAAACAGATGTTAAATAACTGTTTACACAATCAATGTCTTCATTACAGAGGCTGTTAGAGTATACAGTTGGGGCCTGCCCTGGGCTGAGAGTTCAAATTAAGCGTCTCCAAAGAACTGATGCTTGAGCTGAGATTTGAAAGATGACTAGCAGTTACCTAGACAAGGGGCAAGGGAGACTGGACTCCAGGTGAAGGGAGTAAAACTGCAAAGGCTCAGAGGCAGGAAGGAACATGACAACATTAAGTAGAAAGAAGGCCCGAGTGGCTAGAGAATAGTAAGAAGGCGGGGCTGTGAAGTTTATGTGATAAGTGAGAGGAGGTTCTTTTTAAAGTACCCAAAACTGTGCCCCATGAAATAACTGACCGTGGTTCTTTCCAGAAAGGAAGGCAATGTGTGACTTCTCAACATTAGCCAGGAATCTTGTGGTGTGTGTTTTATTTCGTCCCTCTTCCTCTAATCTCATCAACACCAACCTGGACCTTGGAACAGCCAGAGGAAAATGAGGTTGAGGAAGAATAACATTACACATCAACCCCTCCCTCCCAACCGCACATCTCTGAGCTTACACTTGGATAAGTGACTTGGATTTGGAGATGAGCCTATATTATACCAGGCTTCCCTGGTGGCTCAGACGGTAAAGTGTCTGCCTGCAAAGTTTGAGACCCAGGTTTGATCCCTAGGTCGGGAAGATCCTCTGGAGAAAGAAATGGCAACCCACTCCGGTACCCTTGCCTGGAAAATCCCATGGACGGAGGAGGAGCCTTGTATGCTACAGTCCATGGGGTCGCAAAGAGTTGGACACAACTGAGCGACTTCACTTTCTTTCCTTCTAAAGTATTATGATACATTAGACTGGACTGGACTTTTAATACTTGGAAACAAACCTCATCTTCAAAATCACTATGGGCTTAGTTGCTCAGTCATGTCCAACTCTTTGCGACCCCGTGGACTATAGCCCAGAGAGGTCCTCTGTCCACGGGGATTCTCCAGGAAGAATACTAGAGTCGGTTGCCATGCCCTCACCTCCAGGGTATCTTCCCAACCCAGGGAACGAACCCAGGTCTCACGCATTACAGGAGGATTCTTTACCATCTGAGCCACCAAGGAAGTCCAAGAATACTGGAGTGGATAGTCTATCCCTTCTCCAGGGGATCTTCCTGATCCAGGAATCAACCCAGGGTCTCCTGCATTGCAGGCGGATTCTCTACCAGCTGAGCTACCAGGCAGATATGAGGCAGACTGCATTGCAGGCGGATTCTGAAGTCCTTCAATATTGAAGCTATTCTAATTGTTGGAGGTGATCCAGGAAGCTATGGGGTGTCTCTAAAGGATGGGTTAATAAGGACTCATCAGAGAAGATTTGAAGGTTGAATGGAAGAGACATCTGGCCTCTTTGTGATTGCACTCCATTTAGGGCTAAGAAGGCAGGGAAGGTTCCATAAAGATAAGAAGGCCTAGTAGGCTTTGCAGTGCAGGAGCAGAATAGTGAGAACACAGGGGATGGGTTCTGTTCTCTGTAGGGTGGGAAGTCTCAAGAACTTGGGCCTGGCTGGAGTAGATGGTGAGATGAAAGCAGCAGAGTTGGATTAACATGGGGTAATAGGAGTACTACTGTAGCATCAAACCTGGCTTCTCCTCCACACTCTTAACAAGCAGCAAAATGACTTAGTCTAAACCAGGGGGTTCATATAGGCGGCCTCCCTTCTATGGTTAAGATTATGATTCCCCCCCCCCCTCCTTTCTTCTTTGTGTATTGTCTGGTGGGATGGTAAGAAGTCACACTGTGAGGACATTCCCTCAATATCCCCACCCCTTAATCAGCATTCCAGGCCAAGAGGGCCTGGAAGACACATGCCGTGCAGGTCTTCAAGAAAACAGGGAGGGGAGGAAAGTCTGCTCTCTTCCTCTTCTCTCTGTATGAGGGGAGGAGGGTTCGCTCTCTTCCCCCTCTCTCTTTCTCCTCTCTCTCTGTGGCTGAGATTGGCTTGATGTTCCCCAGATCATCTACTCCTCACTCAGCACACAGGAAGACTGTTTTCCAGCCTCCCTTCCAGTCGAACTAGAGTCCTGGACCCGGGTTCTAGACAGGCAGCCAGTGCAGCCCTGGTCCCTAAAAGATTCATTTCAGTCTTTCACTCACTCTCCTCTCCCAACTCATGAGATGAAAAAGAAAGGACTTTAAGATGGTGGAGACATGAGATGGCAAGAATCCGCCTCCCTGTTCAGATGGGAGCCGTCAGACCCTCCGCAGACCGTGACACGGGCAGGTTATGCTTGGTTAAGCCCCTGAGACGCGGGGCTGTTCGTTACCACAGCAGAGTGTCCCCTGGTGCACCCTGACATGGCAGCCCACACCCGACCCCAGGGCCTGCCACCCTCCTGTCTGCCTCCCTTCTGGACACTTTCCACAACCCCTTGGGCCGCATTCATTTCTGTGTGGCAAAGTACTAACAGTTCTAGAGATGGGGGAGGAAGACCCACAAGGAAACCCTGAGGGACTTCCCTGGTGGTACAGTGGTTAAGAACCCACCTTTCAATGCAGGAGGCATGGGTTCGACTCCCGGTCAGGGAGTTCAGATCCCACAGGCTATGGGGCAGCTGAGCTCGAGCGGCGCAACTGGAGAGCCCACTCACCACAGCAAAGACCCAGAGCAGCCAAAAAGGAGAAGATTCAGGCCCTTCTCTTCCTGGAGCACGCTACTGCACTGCCACCCCACAGCTCTGGCGGGCCCCTCCTCCTGAAAGGCTCTGCTCTGGAGGGTCACTCACCTGGTTTCTTCTCGGCTGAAATGACCCTTTCTCAGAGAGGCTGGGGGCACCTGCCCAACTTAACATCACAATACTCTCCTTTACCACCTCAGGGCACTTAAAAATCCATGAAATTATCTTATTTGTCTATTGTCTTTCTCCTTCTAGGATGTCATCTCCACAAGAACAAGATCTCAGTTTTGTATGTTGCTGTTTCTTTGCGTGCATGCTCAGTCACTTCAGTCGTGTCTGACTCTTTGTGACCCCACGGACCACAGCCCACCAGGCTCCTCTATCCTTGAGATTCTCCAGGCAAGAATACTGGAGTGGGTTGCCATGCCCTCCTCCAGGGGAACCTCCCAACTCAAAGATCAAACCCACATTGGCAGGCAGGTTCTTTACCACTGGCACCACCTGGGAAGCCCATGGGATGAATGAATGAATGAGAGGATATAAAGATTCTCACTCTAGGTTATCTAGTCCCACTTCCTTTACAAATGAAGAAATTGAGCGCTTTTCCCTACAAAGAGGAAACAGAGAAGCAGCTAATGCAACTTTACAATGCAAGCTGTTTCTGGAGCACTGAACTCGAATGTGATTTATTCAAGTGAAAACTCTGGGGGAATTGTTTTGGAGGGATCCATAAAACAAATGTCATTTTCACCTGGAGAATTCACCCAACCTTCTAACCGATTTCAAATATAGTTATTTAATGCAGATTTGACAAATTTGAAATCTCTTACACAAAGCCATTTATCATCTACTGTGTGCCTGCCCTGCATCACAGTTTAAGTTATGGCTCTTTAATAGGGTAAAACATTTCACAAAATCATCAAAATACCTTAAACCAAAACTGCCTATAAGAATTGATGAGTTTCAGGCATTGATTCAAGCCCTGAAAACATCAACCTTGCCATTGGCACCATGGGCACTTCTAATAAAAGCAGCTAAGGAGGTATAGTGAATATCAAATGAACCATTTTGTATGTCTATGTGGCTTCTCCAATTGGAAATAAATCAATGAGCCTTACAAAATGCATATTTTAGTGGTATTCATAAACAATAATCTTGTTTTTCTATCATGACTCAAGTGTCATTCTTTTTTATAACACAACTGAAGATTTAATAATTTATTTTATATACACATAACCCAAAGCATAAAAGGGGAGGACAACCTAGCACATGTTTGATATTTAAAACATCCTTGCGTGTGGAAGCTATGTGGGTCATAAAGGTAAAACCAAAGCACTCATGATCTTGTAGCAAACACGGGTGTGCGCTGTGTGCTAAGTCATCACTTCTGTCATGTCTGACCCTCTGTGACCCCATGGACTGGAACCCACCAGGCTCTTCTGTCCATGGGATTCTCCAGGCAAGAATACTGGAGTGGGTTGCCGTGCCCTCCTCCAGGGGATCTTCCTAACCCAGGAATCAAACCCAGGTCTCCTGCATTGCAGGTGGATTCTTTACCACTGAGCCACTGGGGAGCCTAGTTGCAAACACAGGCCACGTGAATAATAACTAGTAAACAAGAGAGAAACTTACATGAATACAATACCAAGAGGCAGCCTAGACTGCCACGAGCTAAGTGAAGCAGAACAGGCGGCCTGAATCAAATCCCGCTTTGCGGGTGCTATTAGCCGAGCCCATGCCAGCCCTCCTGGCCAGCTCAGCCAGGGACAGCAGGCCCGTGGGGCTGAGGTGAGCTCCCCCAGCAACAGTGTGGAGTGTTCCCCTGCAGACCTCCCCATGACCCTGCCAAACAGGTCAGGTGGGCTGTCCCACCAGCTTGCTCAGCTGGGTAAGTGGCTTTCCCTCCCTTTGGTAGGGGCTCAAACCCTATAATCCAAAGCTGCGCTTTCTATCTCAGTAAATCCCGTTCCAGAGGCCAAATATAGCCATTCCCGTGCCGGCTCACAAAACTTCCAGTCAGACGGCCATGCTCAGGGCCGAACGAGGAGTGTCTCCCTGGCCCAGCCCACAGACAGAAATAACAGCCACGTGGTGAGCATGGGCTAGACATTTTTTTTTCCTGTCATTAGGACTTTGGAGGTATTTTTGTGTTGGTTCTGGATTCTTCTGTTTGTCTTTGTCATTTGGAAGGAGACCTAGTCACTGAAGAGGTTGCTACACCCACATCCCATGTTAGACTCATGCCTTCAAATCCAGTTGTGGTGGCTCATGACCAGAAAGGTATTTATTTCTTAAAACTCCCAGTCACCCATACAAAAGGAGTGTCTAGGGCACAATAAAGGACAGAAATGGTATGGACCTAACAGAAGCAGAAGATATTAAGAAGAGGTGGCAAGAATACACAGAAGAACTATACAAAAAAGTTCTTCACGACTCAGATAATCATGGTGTGATCACTCACCGAGAGCCAGATATCCTGGAATGTGAAGTCAACTGGGCCTTAGGAAGCATCACTATGAACAAAGCTAGTGGATGTGATGGAATTCCAACTGAGCTATTTCAAATCCTAAAAGATGATGCTGTGAAAGTGCTGCACTAAATATGCCAGCAAATTTGGAAAACTCAGCAGTGGCCACTGGACTGGAAAAGGTCAGTTTTCATTCCAATACCAAAGAAAGGCAATGCCAAAGAATATTCAAACTACCGCACAATTGCACTCATCTCACATGTGTCAGGGAATGTTTGACGGGAGGATTCCTACGTGCTGTCTCTCATGAGTCCTTTGCCCCTCTTCAAGCGGAACAGCACGCCGCTCCCAGGGACTGAGGTCATTGTGTGAGGCAGGCTTGGGTCTCCTTTAGTAAACATTCTCTTTAGGACAAAACTGCTTAGTCTTGTTCCCCTTTCTTGAGATATGGATTGTCTCCTGACCTTGTGACTAACATTGCCCCTTGTTCCCTTGTAACAGTTGCTGTACGTTTGGTTTTCTGATCTCTATCATTCCCGAAAGAAGTTTCTTGTGCCACAGCCTATATATACTCATAGAAAAATCATTAAAGCACCTTTGCTCCATCAGAGCTTAGGTCCCCAGGTCTTTTTTTGTCTCTCTCTCTCTTTCACTTTTTTATCATCGACTCCGTACCACCAGGTTCCGGTCCATTAAAGGACCCCAACAACATGCTAATAAAATAATGTTCAAAATTCTCCAAGCCAGCTTCAACACTACGTGAACCGTGAACTTCCAGATGTTCAAGCTGGTTTTAGAAAAGGCAGAGGAACCAGAGATCAAATGCCAACATCTACTGAGTCATCAAAAAAGTAAGAGAGTTCCAGAAAAACATCTATTTCTGCTTTATGGAATATGCTAAAGTTTTTGACTGTGTGTATCACAACAAACTGTGGAAAATTCTGAAAGAGATGGGAATACCAGACCACCTGACCTGCCTCTTGAGAAATCTGTATGCAGGTCAGGAAGCAACAGTTAGAACTGGATGTGGAACAACAGACTGGTTCCAAATAGGGAAAGAAGTACGGCAAGGCTGTATATTGTTACCCTGCTTATTTAACTTATATGCAGAGTACATCATGAAAAACACTGGGCTGGATGAAACACTAGCTGGAATCAAGATTGCCATGAGAAATATCAATAACCTCAGATAGGCAAATGACACCACCCTTATGGCAGAAAGCAAAGAAGAACTAAAGAGCCATTTGATGAAAGGGAAAGAGGAAAGTGAAAAAGTTGGCTTAAAACTCAATATTCAGAAAACTAAGATCATGGCATCTGGTCCCATCACCTCATGGAAAATAGATGGGGAGACAGTGGAAACAGTGTCAGACTTTATTTTTTTGGGCTCCAAAATCACTGCAGATGGTGAGTGCAGCCATAAAATTAAAAGACACTTACTCCTTGGAAGAAAAGTTATGAACAACCTAGGCAGCATATTAAAAAGCAGAGACATTACTTTGCCAACAAAGGTCCGTCTAGTCAAGGCTATGGTTTTTCCAGTAGTCATGTATGGATGTGAGAGTTGGAGTGTAAAGAAAGCTGAGTGTTAAAGAATTAATGCTTTTGAACTGTGGTGTTGGAGAAGACTCTTGAGAGTCCCTTGGACTGCAAGGAGATCCAACCAGTCCATCCTAAAGGAGATCAGTCATGAATATTCATTGGAACGACTGATGCTGAAGCTGAAACTCCAATACTTGGGCCACGTGATGTGAAGAACTGACTCATTTGAAAAGACCCTGATGCCGGGAAAGACTGAAGGCAGGAGGAGAAGGGGACAACAGAGATGGTTGGATGGCATCACCGACTCAATGGATATGAGTCTGAGTAAACTCCAGGAGTTGGTAATGGACAGGGAGGCCTGGCGTGCTGCAGTCCATGGAGTCGCAAAGAGTCGGACACAACTAAGCGACTGAACTGAACTGAGGACTTCCCTGGTGGGCCAGTGGTAAAGAATCTGCTTTCCACTGCAGGGGACGCAGGTTCAATCCCTGGTCAGGGAACTAAGATCCCACATGCCTTAGGGCAACTAAGCCCATGAACCACAACTAGAGAACCCTATGGGCAGCAACAAAGAGCCCACACAGAGCAACAAAGACTCAGTGTGTGTGCTTAGTCGCTCACTTTGTCTGACTCTGTGTGACCCCGTGGACTGTGACCGACCAGGCTTCTCTGTCCATGGGATTCTCCAGGCAAGAATACTGGAGTGGGTAGCCATTTCCTTTTCCAGGGGATCTTCCCAACCCAGGGATCAAACCCAGGTCTCCCACATTGCAGGCAGATTCCTTAGCACCTGAGCCACCAAGGAAGCCCAAGAATACTGGAGAGGGTGGCCTGTCCCTTCTCCAAGGGATTTTCCTGACCCAGGAATAGAAGCAGGGTCTCCTGCGTTGCATGTGGATTCTTTACGAGCTAAGCTACCAGGGAAGCCCAAAAGTGATGCACACAGTGATGTAAATAATCACTGGAAGCAATTATTCTGTTTTAATATTATCCTGTATCCCTGAACAGAAAGTAGGAGTTTTGAGTCAGCCACCTGGTAACAATAAAAGTAAAAGTGAAAGTGTTAGTCCCTCAGTTGTATCCAACTCTGTGATCCCACGGACTGTAGCCCACCAAGCTCACCTGTTCCTGGGATTTTCCTGGTGAGAATACTGGAATGGGTTGCCACTTCCTTCTCCAGGGGATCTTTCCTACCCAGAGATCAAACCCACGTCTCCTGCATTAGCAGGTGGCTTCTTTTACCACTGAGACACCTGGGAAGCCCACAAAGACCCAGCACAGCCAAATTAAAAAATAACTTTTTAAATACAATAAAAAAATAAAAGGAGAGTCCAGCAAGCGCATCTCCTCCCCACCCCGTCCAGCAGTGCCTCCTGCAGAGCCAGGATCATGCTGGGACCAAGCACTAGGATGCCTTTTCTCCTCAGTCTAACTGGAGTGACAGCATGACTGTAAGAGGTGCATCTGTGGGGCTGGACCGGGTCATGTCCATGTTCATACCCATGATGCACCTGGGCAGCACTCAGGCCTTGGGCCCCAGAGCTGTCAGCTCAGTGCCCTCCGCAAATACTAAAATGAATTAAATTATTCATTTATTTCTTTAAAAGTACACAGGGTTCGACCATCACAAAGCCCACTTTTGATCTGATTCCTGACACGCAGGGCTCAAGTCAGCCAGGTCTTGTGCAGGCCAACAGACACATCTTGTTAAGTCTTACCCAGCAGGTGACGCTCAATGGGACGGTGCTAAAGAAATAGGCTGGGGAAGGTGACTGTCTACTCCAGGCCCTATTTCCAAATGCAGCGCATGATAAGCAGCGGTGCAGAACTATAACCTTCAGTTGTCAGAGCATCTTTGTACTTTTGTTCTTCAAAGGCAGAGTGTTTTCTGGCATGTTGCTACCGGAGCAAAAAAAAAAAAATAGTCCCTTAATTTCTACATATGCATGCCTATCACACTGATGCATCTCATTTCTTGTTGCAGTGCATGTTGTCACAGGACCATTAAATAATTTATGCCTTTAATGTATTTATCAGCTCTCCTGTGTGTGTGTGTGTGTACGGATCCTGTGTGCCAGTTTCAAAGATGTCTTCTCTATTAACAGAAAGCAAGCAACCTCTTGAGTCATTCTCCACCATGAAATAAACTTTGCATCTTATGCATCAAATGAGTAAAAAGTGATAACAGGTCCCTGTTCTTTACACAAAATGAAGTACTCGTTTACACCAGAAAAGCAGCTGAACTAAGCATTTTACACTACATATTTTCTAAAATTGCTCCCCTTCCTTCTTCTTTTCTAAGGAAGGTCTCTGTTACTCCATGTCAGCTGTAAAGGGAAAATGGCTCCTCAGTTTCAACTTGTTCTATTTACGCTGCATTTTCTTTGCTCCCACCTTGGAATGTTTACCAGGCTTGTCATCAAGATCAGCGTCGGAGCGCCCAGCAGTGCCAAGGGTGGTACCAGGTGTGTGTGTTTGGCAGCCCTCGCCTCCACGGCTGCCCACAGGCTCCAACTTGGATTCGGCCGTGGTGATCATTCACACCCTTGCAGCAGCAGCAGGTCGGGGTGCTTCCAGCAAAGACGACAAGCAGCAATAGTGAGCACCAGGGCAGCAGCTGCTGTGGGCCAAGTCGGGGGACTGCACCTGGCTCGTGTCAACTTCCTGCTCCAGCCACCGCCCACCACCCACGGTTCTCATTCGGAAGGCTTTTGTGTCTTGCTGGTACCATGAAAGAATTGCCAGAATGATACAATCTTAGAGGAAGGGAATCTCAAAAACATGTCGTTGGACCTGCTCGTTTTAAAGATAAGGAAGTGGAAGCCCTGAGGGTGTAAGTTTCTTGGCCATGCTCATGTAGGTGGTTATTGGCAGAGTAATGACAGGCATCAAGTCACTGAAGCCACTTTCTAATGATCTTTCTGCCGTACCGGTGACTTTTCAACATTCGTTAGGCACAATCCATACAGTATGGAATATTTTACATCATCACCTACAGTATCTACAGATATGCCCAACTAACACAAAATCTCACAAAACAATAGTTATCTTTACTATATGTTATATACTCTAGTATTTTCTCTTATAGTATATTTGTTTTAAAAGAGCCTGGAGATTGCTTGGCAGCATGTTACTAAAACTGGAACAATACAGAGAAGATTAACATGGACCCTACACAAGGATAACATGCAAATTTTCCCCATTTTTTTTCCCCACATTTACCAAATGTTCCTTTTCTTTCCAGGGATAATATTTATAGGTACACAGTCAAATAATTTGCATTTTTCCTAATTAGATACATCTACTGAATATCTAGGAAGGTGGAGTTGATATAGGTATAGAGAAGGGTCCCCTCCAGCTCGAACCTGTCACATGCCCGATCAGGAATAAGCTTATTGTCTGATCTGTCCTTAATTTTGAAAAGGCAGAATGATCTAACAGAGAGAACACTGGGTCTAGTCCTGGCTCCACCATCTTGCAAGTGTGTGACTTGGGGTGAATTTTCTCTGGGTTCTGCTATCTCAACTGCAAGATCAAGCTGTTGTTAATTGACAAGACTTCTGAGGAGGAAACACAATAATGCAAATGAATGCAATAAAAAGCTCTATTCACAAGACTTGTCCTGGAACAGCAATGGTTTTAAATTCTCACATTTCAGAGAAATATGGTGTCTCAAGATGTTTCTGGATTCTCATCAAAACACCTGCATAATGTATTATGAATAAATTTGGTACAATAAAGGAAAACTAAGCCCTGGAACTGAATCATTTTTAAATGCTTTTGCAGGTGTTTAGAGAGGAGGAGTTGACCCTAAATCCTGAAGATGTTCAGCCTCAGAAAAGGAGAAGTCATTGAGGTCAAAGATGAGTCTCTGCTCTTAAAAGGAAAAGGTGATCAGTCACAAATTGAAAATCATAATCAAGAAAGGCTGCTGTCAGTGGGTACGAAGAGGAAGAATTGAGTGAACATACTATAAAACAATCAGATGCAATAGCCATGCTAAAGGCTGGTGGAACATGTGGGGTGGAATGAAAGAGAAGAGTTTCAGATGCATTCAGTGCTGCCCAGCTGCTTTTGAAGAAGGCATCTTTCTAGGAGGTGGTTTGGCTTGGGTTCAGCATATTCCAGCTTTGGACTCACCAAATCCAATAGAATTTTTTTTTAAAACTGCTATAAAATTATTTTTGTTAAATATTCAAAATGTCTGCAATAACATAACCTTGCCCAAAGTAACAGTTAGAAGGATTTTTGACAGCTGAAAATGTTCAACAAAGCCATTCAGAAGCTGGTTGTGATGCTCTACTTGGAGATATGCCTAGGGTTAAAAAAAAAAAAAAAAAAGGCATCACAGGTCCTACTAAGGTACTGAGAGCTGCCTCATGGCTGCTCCTGCTGTGTGAAGCAGAGCGGAAGTTGTAGCAAAGATACTGAAGAGGGGGAGGGCCCTGTGTGGCCAGAGTGGGTGGAGGTGGTGTGCAAGTGGTGTGTTCTCATTCCTGAAAGAGTGCATTACCACTATTAATGAACTGTTACAGGAAGCTCAGAGCTGTGTTTCTCACCAGTAACTTCAGAGAAATCACTTGAAAAAAAAAAAAAAGACCAAAGAAAAGGTTATAGGTTTCAGTTAGGGGTATCAGTTGACAAAGTGCATGATGGTTTATGGCTGTCATGGTGCACGCCCACAGATTACATATTTTGTGTTTTTGAATGAAAAGACATTTGTATGTTCTTCTTAAAAAAAATGCCAGCTATGCTTATAAAATTTATTCCACAGCCCACCCAATAGAGCATTTGAAATCAGCACACCCGTGGTGCGGAGGGGTGAGCCCTGAGTGTGGGCAGTGTGCCCTCTTTCCCCACAGACTCACCTCCAGCCTGTCTCATTTGCTCCACCAACACCTACTCCTATTGCACCCTCTGAAACCTCTGTTCCATGGTGAGAAATCCTCCCTTGACTTTAGTGGGGGGAGCACTCCTTTCTCTTCCTGTTTCCTTCAGAGTCTGGTTCTCTCAGCCATGAACTCACCATCCCACTCCACTGCTCCCAGACTCCCAGGGATGGGGAGGGAGGATCTGTGCCCTCTTGACCCCTTGGAGACAACACTGCTCTTCCACCTTCATGTAAATCCCTCCTTCCCTCCTCACACCACCTGTTCGCCCACTGTTAGTAAGTGAAAGCCGCTCAGTTGTGTCCGATTCCTTGTAACCCCATGCACTACACAGTCCATGGAATTCTCCAGGCCAAGAATACTAGAGTGGGTAGCCTTTCCCTTCTCCAGGAGATCTTCCCAAGCCAGGGATCAAACCCAGGTCTCCCACATTGCAGGCAGATTCTTTAGCAGCTGAACCACAAGGGAAGCCCAAGAATAGTGCAGTGGATAGCCTATCCCTTCTCCAGCAGATCTTCCCAGTCCAGGAATCGAACTAGGGTCTCCTGCATTGCAGGTGGATTCTTTACCAACTGAGCTATCAGGGAAGCCCACTACTGCCCCCAAACCTCCCACTGGCATCTTGGTGGCTTACCACCTTCTTTTCTATCCTAGAGCCTCCCATCAACATGGCACTTCCATATCTACATGGACCACCACTACCCTCTCCGCTTCATTCCCTTCCTCCCCTGGTTACAAATCTGACTTTGGAATAATTAGTATCATCTCACGAGTGGTGTCCTCCACCTTCCACCCCCATTCTGTCCATTTCCCCTCATTCTCTCAGCTCTCTTGTGGCTTGGCTTCACTCCCCATCCAACCTAGACTCTAGGGACGAGAGCTTCAAGCACTCTACTGACAATCTGGACCAATGGTCACAAATTTATTTCATAATGTACATCCAAAAGCAATACAGGAGAAATAATCAGGCACATATATCTGACATCCACTCATTCATTCATTCATTCATTCATAAACTGCAAACAGTTTACTATTGGATCAACATTTTCTTCTCTTTAAAATGTACCATAAATGATAAAGAATCTGCCTGCAATGCAGGAGACCCAGGTTCGATCCCTGGGTTGGGAAGATCCCCTGGAGAAGGGAAAGGCTATCCACTCCAGTATCTCTGCCTGGAGAATTTCATGGACAGAGGAGCCTGGTGGGCAAACTGTTCATGCAGTCACCAAGAGTCAGACACAACTGAGCAACTAACACACACACACACACACGCACAAATATAAGGGCATTAACAGCCAGTATCGTAAGAGCTTCGGTGTTCTCTCCCCATTCCTGGTGGATCATTTTACACAGGCCCTGGAGGCAGGCACATGCCCATCTCAGAGCCACAGCCCCCATCCCCATCTCTCTTCCCACTGTCACATCCATCCTGAGAAACCAGCCCAGAACCCATCAGCCACAGGTGCCCCGTTCTCTTCCAGGTGGCTGCGTGATGCTGGGGGCCAGCTGGGTCCCAGGCAGCTTCTGTAGATGTACCTTCCTCCTCAAGGCCCTGTCACTGAAAGCGTCAAGGGCTAAAGTCAAGCCTGTTGGCAAGAAAACTTCCTGCCCCTCTACCACCAGCACCGAGGACAGTGCCTGGCCTTTGCCCTCGATCCTCGGTGTCTGATGCATTGCATGGTGCACACACGTGGCATCTCCGTCACTCTGGGCCACATGGTGGTAAAGGCATGAAGAACATACACAGAAAACCCAACAGGTCAGGGGTTCCAGTTGGGCACAGGCTTGGTTCTGAAGCTGTACGAGGGCCACTTGCCCCCACAGCACCTGTCTGCCCAGCATGACCCTCCAACAGACCAGGCCTTCAGAAGCCAGACACACCACAGCTGACTGGGCTCTCGTTAGGCCACATGTGACTGAATCAGTTTAATTAAAGCCCACTGCACACCCTTACTGTTCCAGGGGGTTGCTATGGAGGCAGGAAATAGGGCCCCTCCAGACAAACTTCTCTTTACTCACAGGCTTGGAGAAGCCTGGGCTCAGGACACCTCCATCTCCTTCTGGCTCCAGCTCATAGAAGGATTCCTTGGCTATCACAGGGTGGAGGTGGGTGAGAGCGGGACGCATCTTGAAGGAGCAGCACTGAAGGGGCCCGGAGCACCGATGCCAGAGCAGCACTTAGGAGAGGTGATGACGAGCGCCACGGAGTGTGCTGGTAGGTGGGCTTTCCTCTCTGGCCGGAAGGAATCTTTTGCACTTTCCCTAGCCCCACTCCCTATCCTGCCCCCTGCTCATTACCTGGAGATGCAGGCCCAGGTAAGCAATGTCTGCAGGACACACAACAGCTAGCGCACTGTCTCAGGAGGGTAAAGATGATTCAGAAAAAATTCCCTCCCCTCCTGTCAATTCTTTCGTCTTCTCTTCCTCCACTCCCAAGCCCAGTGTTTCATATCCAGTGATCCACGACTGACCCCTGCCTCAGAGTCACTTTTGGGCCTATTTAAAATGCAGATTTCTGGGCCTCTGTCAGCCTAAATCAGAAACTCTGAAACCAGAGTCACGAAGTCTGCAGTTACTCAGTTCTTCCCAACCACTCCTTGTTAATCCACACCCCCTCTCCACCTTACCACCATTCCCACGTGCCCCCCACTCCTCAGGGCATCATAATGATGCCAACAGGGACTGAAAGGGAAGGACCTGGCAGGAGTGAGACCCCCTGGGCGCTGCCCTGCCTGCGCTGACCATGAGTGTCTCCTTTACTGAGCTTCATTCTCACCTGGGACATCTCACATGGCTCCTCGGGGCCCCGCTGAAATTAAGTTGGCCTACTTGTCACAAATGAATTCTGGGCAAGCTGGGGTCTTAATACCTTGAACTCAGATAAAGTCACCAGGAAGAAAGCAAGTAAATCAGGGAGCTGAGATCTGACCTAGTGTTGATCTCTTTTGGGCCAAAACCACCATCTACTATTAGGTCTCTGGTAATGGGCCAGCAAAGATGGAAATGTTAATCAATGCTAAGCCAGAGTTACAAATAAAAAAGACGAGTGGCATCTACTCACCTCCAGGGGATGGGTGTGAACTTGAGATAACTATGACGGTGAAGCTCTCGAGACCCAAAGACAGTTCTCTGATCCGTTCTTTCGCTCACGGAATTTCCGTGGCCCCAGTCAGCGTGCAGCTCTGACAAGTGAGCTATTTTTGTACGTGAACAAGTACAGTGATTGCTATCTGTTCTCTGAATCAAGGATAAAGAGGAAAGGTGAGAGGGAGAGAGAAAAAATGGAGGTGAGATGCAGAAATACAGACACGCGGGAAGGATACTGGAAATCGGAAGAAAAGGCGCCAGGCGGCCTTCCCAGGGAGGAAATACCCGGGAAGGAAGGGTGAGACTCCAAAGGGCCAGGTGGCACCTTGGCGAGCATAGGACAGCGCCTCCCTCTGGTCTCACAGGATCCTGGGGCGGCTAATGATGACGTAGGCAAAGGGCTTCATAAAAGGTCAAGTGCTACCCATTCAGGCGGCCAGCTCCCTGTTTGTGACCGTTTCCAACAGCCCCAGCCTAAGACCCGGACACTACAGACCACGTGGCAAACCAGCAAACACGTTTCCATTAAGTGGATCCTGATCTACTCTTCCGGCACCGGATTACCTAGGGACCTTAATAAGGATGCTATTTTAGCAAGAAACTGAAAACGAGCAGAAAACATGCCCTCAGAATATGTTGAATCCATCCTGTAACACACCACTCCACCAAGAGCCCATGTTCTACATAGGTTTTAATGTATTTATACATTTTTGTTTTGAGACCAGCAAGGCCTGAGCCACAGCTTCCTGCGTTCTGCCTCGTCAGTGTGAAAAAATTTGTTGCCCTAGGCCCCTTCAGTTTCCTCTGGGGCTCTCCTCCTCAGAGGCTGACTAAGATGAGAAGCTTACCCCACAAGGTAATAAAGAGACTGCTCTCGGTTCTCATTCAACCCTTGGGCTTCCTGTCGGCTCCTGAGGCAGCTTTGCGGAGGTGTGCGTGCCACCACAACCTGACCACAAGAGGGCGCCAGAGAGCAACGAGGGCCCAACATTCCAACCCCGCCCCCGACTCCGAAGAGTGGAGTCCCAGTCCCTCCTCCTTCCCAGAAATTGGGAAGCTTCATGGTCCTTGTGGATTCACTGAAACAAACATGTCACCTTTATTGGACAGTTCCTTGGTAAACTCCTATTTTCTTCTTTCTCAAGTTTGGGTAGAAAACAAAACAATTAATTTAAAAAGCAGCACAGGAGAGCCTAAACATTATTTATGTCTCTAATTATCTCATTCTAGTGGGTATTTTAGTCCCTGTCTGGTCAGGACATTAATTATCTTCATAACTACAGCAAAAGTTAAATAATAAGCACCCAAGGCTCCAGCACTAGTGTAATGTGCAACCCTAAATGAACTTATACATTTTATTAATGGATGCTTTATACAACTCCATATATTATAAATCAAACAAGAAACCTATTTCTATCTTTTAAGGGTGCAGAGGAAAAGCTTTAACATTATCGAGGATAATTTTTATTAAGTTTAAGACTCCCTTTTTTTTTCAATAATGAGACTGTTATGAGGATAATTTAATCTAGTTTGTCATGAGGCACCCTGGCTTGTTAAATAAGTTAATAAATGACTGTGCATTAATCAAAGTGACAAAGCTATGAAGAGCAGGGGATGGGAGACAATTCTGGTGATAGTATTAATTAGTATTTAATTAGAAACTTAGGGCCCATAAATAAAAAAAAAATCATGGTAGAGACATTTATGCAAATTGCTAGCAGCCTGCAGTAGACTTAGCTTTGCTTTAAAGAAACACGATTTTTTTCTCCTAGCATACTGTACACAGCAGCACTGCGGCCACATCACGTGGCTTAAACGAGCTCTTCTTTTGTTTCCAATTTGTTCCAATTACAGGCCTGTAAATTCAAATCATTCTTTTGACTGTGTTGATTGAAATGTAGAGTTTCACAATTTCTACTGGGAGTTATTTAAAAAAAACATAAGAAGAAATGTTTTAGAGAAGTAAAGTGTTTCAGATTTTTTTCCCTCTGCTGTTTTAATTAAGATGTGTGCCACCATTTCCTAAGAACAATTGTGGCTTCCATTTGGTACACAAACAATGCCTCCTTTCTAATCCTGGTGAGCTGTAACTGGGTTTTGTTATGTGATATTATATTGGAGACTGCATGGGCTCAACTGCCATCGTTTTTATTATAATCATAGCACTTTTCCCTTTTCTCTCAATCATATGCTTTGATAATGGGCAATTTTTGATGGCCCCAAAAGATAATAACCATTTGGTTCTGAACGTCACTGCTTTCCTAGGGTACATGTCCTCTTTTTCAGACTTTATTATTTGTTGCATTTATTCAAGAAAGGTTATCCACAGTAAAAACTGCTTTTTCTATTCAACAGTCTATCTCTGTCATGGTTCATTTATGTGTGAGCATGACGGACTGAAACCCGTATTATCCACAGCTGACAAGTGTCAGGCCGACAGTTCAATCAGCCCTTCCTTAAGATGATGCCCAGGGCCCTGTGTTTGAAGTAGGACAATAAAGCAGGCAACACAATCAGGGTCAAGCTGATCCAATCCCTGTATATAAAGGGGATTCTGCCTAATAACACAGTGCGATTTTTTTCCCCCTCTCCAAACACATTAGTCCTTAAACAGTGACTTGGCCCTTAAGAAAATCTGTGACTGACATGAAAATGCTGAAGTTTTAACGCAGTTGGTTTATCCATAACCTCATGGGGCTGCTGCTTTGTGCAGACTGGTTTTGTCAAAGTCAGAAAAATAATGTATTCAGTGTCTGATCATTTTTAGGGAGTTATTTGAATGGGATCTTAAGTCAGACATCCTGATGTTGACACAGGGATCAGTTTCTTGTCCTTTTGTTTTACATATGTGGAACAGATCATTTGCATCGGCTAACAAAAATTAAATCTCTGAAAAAAAGCACGCCATAGTGAGCTCCCTTCAGCAACATTCCACCATTCCCTCCACCTGCTTTGGAAGCAGAGTTTCTTGGTGTTTTTTGATATTAGGTCTCTCTAGAACACAGACTAGAATGCAAACCTAATCTTCAAAATCAGTGCTCCCTCAGTTTGAGCAACACTACAACTCAAACACGCATGAAACCACGCATGCATGCTCAGTTACGTCTGACTCTTTGCGACCCCGTGGTCCACCAGGCTCCTCTATCCATGAGATTTCCCAGACAAGAATATTGGAGTGGGTTGCCATTTCCTTCTCCAGGGGATCTTCCTGACCCAGGGATTGAACTCATATCTCCTGCGTCTCCTGTATTGGCAGGTAAAGAATTGGCATTCTTTACCACTGAGCCACTGGGGAAACTCAGGTATGAAACCATTTCACTGAAAATCTTACCAACCAACAGCAGAGCCAAAGTCAACCAAAGCCTAAGAGTCTGCAGAGGGCCCCTTGGAGGGTCAGGAGACTATTACCTTTGCTCTTCTCCAGACTTTGAACCACTGCAGAAGGCAGCAGGCAGGGAGGAAGTGCTCACCTACCTGATAGTGAAAATGAAAGTTGCTCAGTCGTATCCGACTCTTTGCAACCCCATGGACTATACAGTCCATGGAATTCTCCAGGCCAGAATACTGGAGTGGGTAGCCGTTCCCTTCTCCGGGGGATCTTCTCAACCCAGGAGTCAAACCCAGGTCTCCTGTATTGCAGGCGGATTCTTTACCAGCTGAGCCACCAGGGAAGCCCCACCTACTTGACAGGTGCTTTGGATAGGGAGGAAGCCAATGACCCTCTGAAAGCTTCATAAAGTTTTTGCCCCAGAAGGTACCATTAAAGAAAATATTAAAAGCAACCTCCAGGATGAGGGAGGTTCAGAGACCTTTGTGACTGCCAATGTCAAGGAGCTTGGAAATGGCCATGGAAGGGCAAAGTTAACAACAATAACAACAACAGAATCCTCCATATTTGCTTCTCATTATCTAGCATTACTGGGCAGACCCAAGGTAATGTAGGAGGGGCTGCTGAAGTCCAAACCAGACAGTGAGTAATGGCGTCCAGGGTTACCAAATAAGACTTTATATCTTGGACAGTTCTGGAACTTTTAAGTAATATATTCTTTTTTTAATAAATTTATTTTTTAATTGAAGGATAATTGCTTTACAATATTGTCAGTTTCTACCAAACATCAACATCAATCAGCCATAGGTATATCTATGCCCCCTCTGTCTTGAACCTCCTTCCCACCTTCCACTCCATCCCACCCCTCTAGGTTGTTACAGAGCCTGGGTTTGAGTTCCCTGAATCTCACAACAAATTCCCACTGGCTATCTATTTTACATATGCTAATGTGTATGTTTCCATGTTCCTCAACATATTCTTTGTTTGTTAGCTATTCTCCATTTATACCAATTATAAGGTCCTTCCATTTATAATGTCCATCCATTTAGCCACATTTGCTGGCCCACTCTGGCCCGGCAGACCACATCATCCAGGCTCTCTTGGTGGTTAGAGACCATGGGGAGGCACTTACAACAGTCAGTCAAAGGTGGGAGGAGAGAGGCCAGAGGGTACCTTCCTTCCATCTCTGAAGACAATGGCCCCTCCAGCCCCCTGCTTCCACCAAACCCCTCCTCCAGGGCTCCAGCTCGCACGGATACAGATCTGTGGTTTCTTCCTCCAGCTCCAGCCCTTTAGTCCTGGGGGCTGAGAGTTCCCCACTGTGGCTAATTTCTTGGTACCTCCACATATCCTGTTTGTTCACCTAGCCCTGCCCCTACTTCTGAACACAGTCCTTTCTTTAAAGTTACCTCTGGAACCATCTCAGGTGAACTGTTTTCTGCCAGGACCCTGACTGATACGTTGAATTACTCAGCTTCCACTTGCTCTTCCTACTTCTCATCCAGTAGTCTAACATACTTTGGAATCTCATAGAGAATCTGATGTAAGATATGAGCTCTCTCCCCAGAAAAAAATTCACTTACACACATGTGCTCAAAATTTTGTGTGCAGTTTTAAAGTGTTCCCAGACTCCTTAAAGACTTTCTACAAATCTTCTAGGTAGTCTGTAACTCCAGTCCCTTCTCTCACCTCTGCTAAGTGAATCTTCCCAGAAAACATATTTCTTCCATTTGACCATGTTCTCACCAAAAATCTCTAGTGGTGTCCTACCAAGCACCATAAAGCAAGAAGACCAAGTCCTCAACAAAGTGTCCCAGGATCAATCTGACAAGTTAGCCGCATGCTTGAGCCATTTCTTACCAGCTCACAAGAAACTATTAAATTTTCAAAGCCAGTTGTTAAACACAGCATTATTCCAAATTAGATTATATAAGGTTACAACTAAATGTCTTTATTAAAAATAAGGGTAATATGGACTTCCCTGATGGTCTAGTGGTTGAGACTCTACCTGCCAATGCAAGGACCATGGGTTTGGTCCCTGGCCCAGGAAGATTCCACGTGCAATGGGGCAAGTAAGCCTGTGCACCACAAGTATTGAGCCCACATACCTAGAGCCCATGCTCCGCAATAGGAGACGCCATTGCAATGAGGAGTAGCCCCCACTCTCAACTAGAGAAAGCCTTCGAGCAGCAACAAAGACCCAGCACTGCCAAATATAAATAAATAAAGGTAATAAAGATAAGTACTCAAAATGTGTTGCTTTCTAATTATCTCATTACTATCTGTGCTCTTGAGGTTGTCTATCCTGCCTGAATGGTGGAAACACTACATAGTGATGTACTGTTGTGCAAATCTTCCCAACTCCATGATGGCTTATAGATTATTTGCATCATGGAAATTAGCAAACACTCTGAGTCAGAATCTAAACAGTCAGTGTTGATTGTCTAGATCAGGGCTTGGCAAACTATAGCACACAGGCCAAATCTGGTCTACAGTCTACTTTTGTATGATCCACATGTTTTTACATTCTTAAAGGATTGCTTTTTAAAAAAAAAATAATAATAATTAATTTTAAAAAAAGAAGAGGAGAAGGAAGAGACTGTTTGTGGTCCACAAAGTGTAAAATATTTACTCTCTGGCTCTTGCCTGGAAACTTTTGCCAACCCCCAGTTGAGACCTTAGAAAGTGATGGATAAGATGTTAATAATGCAAATTAAACTTAAAAGTGTATCCTGCCTGTAATCATTACACTGTGAATGGCACAGAAAATTAAGGAAATATTCTTCCAGTATTTGAAAGCTATGACCCCATCAGCCAAGAAGTCTTTTCTCATCACTGATGAACAAGTGAAGTTTCTGCATACATCTTCATTGTTTCACGTTCATCCTATCTGTCAATGGAAGTGAAAAACCAACTAGCATTCATGTCGGGACTATCCTCATGAGCCAATGGCAACCAAGCATTCATCTGCAGTCTGATTTTGTAAAATCACAACTGAATCATGGCCATAGGTTAACTGCAGACACAAGAGTTCAGCAAAAAACAATAACAACAAACAGGAAAGCATTATCAGAGAATCAATGGGATAAAGAGTACTTTGTAATAAGACTATTGTATATTTTATTATCATTTGTATACACCCTTTATATCAGTATAATTTATAATAAATTTATGTACATATATATATGAGGGTCTTTTTTTTTTTTTTTTTCTAAAAAGCCAGTTATTAAACTTTTACCAGCACACTATTGACCCCACCCCCAGAGTCTAACTGGTCTGGATGATGGCCTTGGCACCGGGATTTTAAAAACTACCCCCGAGTTATTCCAGTGCATAGCCAATACTGAGAATAAGTGGCTTAGGGGAGAGATCAAAGTGCAGGAAGCAAAATCCCCTTAAGATTTTGTTCTCTTTAATCAGAAAGACCACTTGAATCTGAACAAGGAGGGGCTGGGAGCAAGCATGAGGAGGGTGTTCTGGGGCGGGGAGGGTGGGAGGGTCCTCCAGGAACTAGACACACATCCCTGGGCTGCCTTTTTTCCAATTTCTCAGAAGAGAATTTTCCTGGAGCAGTGTTCTCACAGTCTCCTAGACACGCCACTATCACTTCCTCTCCCCAAGTCATTCTCACTATAAATCTACCAAAGGTCCCCTTTCCTCTCCTGCTCCCACCTGAACCTTGCTGTCCCTCCCGTGCCAGCTTAGATGCCCTCTCTCCTCCCAGAGCCTCCCCAGGGGTGACAGGCTGGTTCATCTCCCTCTAGTCCCCACTTGCTAACAAAACCCCGATTTATTAGGGACAGTGTTGTGCCCACTTCAATACTGTTTCCAGGCCTCCCTTGTAACCAAAGTGGCTGATGTGACAGTTTAACTGATGAGACCTCAGCTGAAGCCTGCTGAGGATTGAGGGCAGAGCCTGGGCTTTCTGGATAGAACTGCCAGATTCAGACCCCACCCCTGGGCTTCTCCAGCAAGCGTGTCCAGAGCATGAGGCCATCATCCATCTCCAAAGGATAGGATGGAGGAGGACGAAAACAATCGAGCCGCAACACCAGTCCCCAGCTGCTGGCCTTTGGAGGTCTTGTCCTGTGAGGAAAACAATTCCCTCACTGTTCAAGCCATTCCTGGTTGGATATTATGTGGCTGCAACCAGACGAAACGCCAGTCCAGCCATCCTGCAGTGACTGCCCTGCCTGTAACTCTGTACAGCTACAGATTTGTTCTGCTCCACCTAGAACAGCCATCTCCAATGTGCAAATGGGTTAAGTCCCAGATGTTTTTCTATTGGAATATACGTTGCTTTACAACGTTGTGTTAGTTTCTGCAGTATAATGAAGTCGATCAGTCAAATGCATACCTATATCCCCTCCCTCGTGGTCCTCGCTCCCACCCCAAGTCCTCACAGAGCACCAAGCTGAGCTTCCTGCGCTACACAGCAGCTTTCCACTAACTATTTTGTACAAGGAATGTCAATGCTATTCTCTCAATTCGTCCCACCTTCCCCTTCCCTTCTCCCCCACCTCGTGTTTAAACCAGTTGTTTGAAATTTGGGTGCACTCTCCCTATAAGACTGGACTATTCTAGAAAATCCAGAACAAAGGTTTGTAGTAGTATGTCAACTCCTGGCATCATCAAAGTGATGAGAAACAAGATTCAGGCAGAGTTAGGCTCGTATAGCTTCATAAAGAAGTTAGATCTCCTGCAGAGATTTGTAAACAGGAAGGAAATCGAGAGGAATGATTCTGAAAGATTTGACTTTTGCCCAGAACTTACTTTTGAGGCAGGAGGATCACGTGTAGGTGCAGCATGAACTCAGCGGGTGTGTGCGCTTGGATCAGAACATAAAGGGCATAGACCACGGAAAGGCCACGTCTTGGATGTGCAAGAGAAAAGTGACAACAGCTGTACCCTGAGCTTAACAGACCACATTAGCAATAGCTATTACATACACGGTTGCATTCTATTTTTGTATCATATTAACGGATATAATACTGGTAATTGTTCTTAATAGAATCACAGAAATGAGAGATGGAAATGCTGTATGGTATGATGGAATGCTGTTCTTTTACCATTGATCATTATAATAAGCCTGCTCAGTCATTACTTACAAACCATGCTACATCTCTGCCAATGAGGCAGACCAAAATGAGGCGATAAACAAAATTGGTTTCCTTGCTAAATGCGACGCCTAAGTTTTAAGATATTTTGCTGAAGTTTTAAACTGATTGTCAATTAGTCAATGAGCTATGGCAGGCAGTGTATTTCTGGGTAATTAGTGTGTGTCTTAGGGGGGTTATTTGGCATGAGGCTGAGGGCAAAGTAATTTGTATCTCCCAGGAAGTGCAATAATTGCCTCAAGCTGAACCGTTTGGAAAGTGTATTAATTCTATTAGGAAACATTTATGTTATTTTATATGGCATCCTGTATTTTCATGAAGTGTACTCATCAGCCATGAATTATTCATTTTGGGGGCATTATCACATGAAGGTGTCCTCCTTGACAACCAGGAAAAGGAGTGGGGTTGTTTGTGCAGTTGGGCAACTCATGCTTTGTTGGCAGTGTGTGTTGGGTTTTGAAATTCATCAGCGCTTCCCTGGTGGCGCCTCATTAGGAGGCCCCTGGATCCTAGGAGGTTGAGCGGTACCTTACTATGGGTAAAGAAGTCGAAGGTGGTAAGGCCATCTAAACTGGCCGGCAGGACACCGGCAGGCCTTCTGTTTAGTGCTGGCTCTGTGGCCCTGAGCACTGACAGCTACAGGGATGACAGCCTTCATCCTGGTACTTTTGGACACTCCCTTTCCAGAACCTGCTCAGGATATTCAGGGCTCAACAAAGGCAATTATTCATTCAACAAATATTTATGAATGAATGCTCAGACAATGTACTAGTCATCTATTGTTGTGTAATAAATTACCCCCAAACTTAGCAGCCTAAAGCCACACACATTTATTAGCCCACAGTTTCAGTGGGTCCGAAGTCACGTTCGGCTTAGCTGGGTCCCCTGCCCTGCAATCTCCGGCAAGCCTGCAGTCAAAAGTGTCAGCCCAGAGTCTGTAGTCTCCCCTGGGGAAGGATCTGCTTCTGAGTCACTTCCAAGCCCTCACTTTCTCAAGGGCTGTGGATGGAAGGTCAGAGTTCTCCAGTGGATACTGACCAGAGGCCTCCCCCGCCAGCTCCTTTCACTGTAGGTCTCTCCAGCAGAGAAACCGGCTTCATCAAAGTGTGCCAGCCCAGAAGGCCAGGCAAAGGTCACAGCCTTTCGTAGCTTAATTGCAGGACTGTCATCTCTTTACCTTGTTGATTCAAGTCAAATCACCAGGTCAGGAAGATGGCAGAGGGACAGAGAAAAGTATGGGCAGGTAAGACCTGTTTCAGAGTTTAGAACTGACGTCTTCAGTAGGAGTATGCATACCGCGAGTTACCAGTTTTCTTCACCCCGGCTCCTCTTTGTCCCTTCTTAAGGGAAATGCAAAACAAATTGAAGAAAGAATCTTGTAACCATCATGGAGAAACAAAGAGGAGGACAGGATAACCCAGCAGAGGGTGAACAGACAGGGGCCACGTGAGATGGGGTGAGAGGAGATACAGAGAGGACAGCCCAGGCCCTGCACCCCCAGCTGTATTAGCCTGGCATGCAGCTTCACCTTCCCATGCTCCTGTTTCCTCTTATGTAGAAATATCTGCCTTTCTGGATTATTTGAGAGGATTAAACAACAACCTGGTACTTTCCTGATACATCTTGCGCATGGCTCGTTTCCTCACTTCACCCTCGCAGGTCAGAGCTCAAAAGCCCCAACCCCTCTCCATCTTTCTGAAGTTGTTGCTTTGCCTGGCAGCCTCACTTACCAATGCCTGTTTTCTTCTGTTCACCCGGCATTCTCGGGGCCCTGGGGAGTTCTTGACACGCAGGGGATCCTCAGTAAGACTTGTGAAGGGCTGCAGAGTGTCATCGCCGGCCAAGGGCGTCGCTGCACAGGCTGTGTCCCATGTTTCCAAACGCATCACGAACAGTGTGAGGAAATCGGCCTAGGACATAAAGAGGGTCACAGCCGCTAAAATACCTGCACAGTACATTACGGTGTATACAGGCCTGGCTTGACCATGTGTCAGTCTCGCTGGTAGCTGTCCCCATTTATAGGTGAGGCAGTGGGAGGTGAAGGGACTTAATAAACTCCTCTGAAGTAGGGCTGTGCCTTTACTTGCAAACAGGGCAAAAGTTTAAGAGTTCCTTCCAGTCCCCAGGAGATGTACTGATCTGAGCCTGCTACAATCCTGCCCAACCTCTCTGAAGCCACTGTCCCTCTGTCTTCTCATCTCCCTTTCCTGCCCTTGGAGGCAGGGGACAGACAGACGCTGTGTGTGCTGTATACCCAAACTGTACCCTGTGGAACTGCAGAAAGTCAAGCAGCCAGTTATACGGCTGCCAGTAAACTTCTCCACGTTCCAGAATTCCTTCTTTCTTTCGGAAGAACTCACTTGTGCCTCACTGTACTTAATCCTACCAATAAAAGTCAAACCCCTTCACTGTGACCCACATGCACTCATCAAGCAAGCACTGAGGGTCTGCATAGTGCCAAGTATCATGCTAGGAAATGGGACCGATCACATCCAGGAGGAAAAGCAGACTTTAAGTACAAATCACTCTGTAGCTAGTGATATGGTTGGAACTATGTATGAAGAAGTTCAAGGTGATGGGAAAACATGAAAGGAAAGACCACCTGGGACCTGGTCTTGGGGGGGTCATTTAAATGAAGAAAGGTCATTTAAACTGGAGAAGAAAGCAGAATGTTCTAGAGAAGAGTACTTAAGAGGTTCCATGTGGCACTAGTGGTAAAGAACCCTGCCAACGCAGGAGATATTAAGAGACATGGGTTCAATCCCTGGGTCAGGAAGATTCCCTGGAGGAGTAAATGGCAACTCACTCCAGTATTTTCTTTCCTGGGAAATCCCATGGACAGAGGAGCCTGGAGGGCTACAGACCATAGGGTCACAAAGAGTCAGACATGACTTAGCGACTAAACAACAGCGTTTTACATACAAACACAAAATATTTTTTGTACAGTATTAATATACAATGAATTACCAATAATAAAACTGAAGCTAGAAATTAGGGGGAAGATTCATTTTGTTTTTCCCAAAACCTCCCAGGGTTAGTTACCATTTTCAAAAAACATATCACGTATTTGAATCACCAATAGGACACACCCATATAAATTGATCTTTGAAACTGTCACGTCCTTGATGATTATATATACAGTTTTCCCCCATACTATCCAAAAGTAGAATGTTCCTATGAAACCTTTCCTAAGCCAAAACGGCATAAAACAAAGAAGCAATTACCTAAGGACACATCTTGCTAACAGATGCACAAATAAATGGAGATAAACCACAGATGCTCACAGACACAGTTCAAAGCTACAGTGGCTTATGCTGAGACACCTAGTGTAGTTCCTGGGGAAGGACCTTGGTCGTAACCTCGGCCTACTGAGGTATGCACTGCCTCTATACCAAACACTAACATTTTTGCTGTTATAAAAGTGAAAATCCTCTTTGGATTTACCAAAGAGAGCAGAATTTCCAGAAGCAGAGGATCCTTTTTTGTTGTTATTCAGTTGCTAAGTCGTGTCTGCCTCTGTGACCCCAGGGACAGCAGCACACCAGGATTCCCTGTTGTCTAACATCTCCTGGAATTCGCTCAAATTCATGTCCATTGAGTCGGTGATGCAATCTAACCATCTCATCCTCTGCTGTCCTCTTCTCCGTTAGTCTTCAATCTTTTGCAGCACCAGGGTCTTTTCCAATGAGTTGGCTCTTTGCATCAGGTGGCCAAAGTAGTATAGCTTCAGCTTCAGCATCAGTCCTTCTAATGAATATTCAGGGTTGATTTCCTTTAGGATTGACTGGTTTGATTTCCTTGCTGTCCAAGGGACTTTTAAGAGTCTTCTCCAGCACCACAGTTCAAAAGCATCATGTATGTCTTATTTCAAAACACCACTCTAAAGTGAAATGTTTTTAATATCCAGTTAAATGTTTTAGTTCTCTTAAATCCGAATATATTTGTTATGCTATGGAAAAACCAAAATAAACTTTTTGGCCAATCCTTCCTTATGAATCCTAGTCTCTACCCAAAAGGTAGAAATAGACCATCAGCAGCTGCATCCTTGTTAAAAGCGAGGCTCTCAGGCCCCACCCTGGAGCTGCTGACTTGTGGTCTGTATTTTAATAAGACCTCCAGGTGATTCAGAGGCACATAAAAGTGTGATGAAGCTCTCTTCTAGGTTAGGTAGATCTGAGCATGGAAAAAGTATTGTTATTATAAAAGACTTTCTTTTTATTTCTCTTCTTCATCACATTAGGACATTGCAATTATCTCTTAACTATAGTAAAATGTGGGTTATGTTATCAATGAATTTCACCTCAAGAAAGTAAAATGGGAGTTATAAAATACATTTTAATGAAAGAGGCTGTTGTGTCCAATAGGGTTGAGAATGCTGCTCCAAGATCCCTGGGATTCAGTAATTGGGTGTGACGAACTTGGGAGCATGTAAATGAGAGTAGATCATCAGGGTCAAGTTTCTCTGAACTTGGCCATTTATAAACTCTAATGACTCCTAAATCTATATCTCTAGCCAGTGTCTCACCCTCAGAGCACACTCAACAAATCCCTGCTTTCTAAATATACATTTGCCAGATCACAGAGTAAGTGCCCTGCTGTCTTCTACAGGGTCAAGCCGCTCTCACTTACTTATTCTACAAATGTTTTTTCATCCGCTTCTATGTGCCACGCAATGTCACAGGGCTATGAGTAATAGAAAGACAAAGCCCGCTTTTGTGGAACCGATAATAAGTCTAAGAAGCCCGAAAATAACTGCACGGAGAGTCAGAATGTGGTAAGTGCACTGTGAGAGGTATAGATAATGTGACAGAGATGACTCCTGCAGAGACATAATATTGAAAGGTCACCAAAAGTCACCTTGGCCCTCTACACTGCCAAGAAGCCCGTGGTTTCACTCGGGAACTCTGGTTCCCGGACACAGTTATTTAAACCTTTATTCTCCTCACATCTGGGCTGCTACACCTGCCCTGCATCAGTCGATCTTGCTTCCTTCTTCTCAAACTAAAATAAATCATCAAACAGAACCCCTCCTAATTCCCGTCATTTTCTCCTGGCACCCTTCCTGGTCCAGGCCCCTCTGTGCCTCCAGTTACCATGGCAGCGCTGTCCCTGCTCCTGGAGAGGCCTACCCTACAACCGATCCCTGCTTTCCACCACCTTCTCAGACATCTTTCTATGACATGGACCAGTCTCTCCCTCCCCTGTAATTTCCCCTCTACTGGAGCCTCCTTATTGACATTCAGACACCCTTCAGGATCTCGGCCACCAAGCTACTGGCTTCTCCTCTCCTTCACAAACAAACTTCTTTAAAAACAAAATGTCTCTGCACTACCTCCACCTCCTTAGCTGCTACTTATTCTTCAACCCACTGCAGCCAGCTCTGACCTCGCCACCCACAGGAGCTCTTACCTGTACGATCACTAACTACCTGCTTGTTACCAACATCAACGTGCTCTTCTCTGTCCTCTGTCCTTCAAACTTCCATCAGTATTTGACACCACCAACAGGCCCCTTGAAACAGCCTCCTCTCCTTGGTTTCCACGACACCCGCCCTGGTCATCTTTCCCTACCTCTCAGGCCTCTCCTTCACAGCCTTCTCTAAGGAGTCTCATCTCTTAGAGCTGGGGTTCAGCCCTAAGCTCTCCTCACTCTCAAGAAACATTTTCTTTGCCTTTGACCATTTATACCCTTTAACGATCCTTAAATATATAGCTGCAGCCCAGGTCTCCCTCTTTCACAGACTTCCAGACCACTCCGTTTGGATGTCTCAGACTCAGAATATCCAAAACTAATTTACTATTTCCTGCCCCACCTGTTTTTCATTCCCTGCCTGTGTGTCATCTAATGGCACTACCATATACCGTTTCCTCGGGCTAGGCACTGAGGCAACGTCCATGACTCTTCCCACACGTCCACCAAATCGGCCTCAAATCCATGCTGTGCCCTAGAGCTGGAGTCATGTGACATGTGAACATGATGACTTCACCCCCCTGTTTGAAGCACCCCCATGGTTTCCTCGTGGCCCTCAGGGTAAATCTCAGCCACCACGAACGTTTTCTAGCGCTTCACTTCCTTCTCATCCATTCTCCAACCTTGGATAGTTTGACCCCAGACAGTCTGACCTTTCTGAAATATAACCCACTCAAGGTACTCTTACCTCCACAGTGTTAGAAGTGCCAATGGATCCCCCACTAACAGGACCCCCCACAAACAGGACCAAACCAAACATCTTCATGTACCAGAGTATGTTAGGAAAACCATGGAGCACTCAGAATAGCTAGAATATTGTTCAGAATGACTGGCGTACAAAGTGTCCCTCAGGGAGGGGCAAGAAATAATCTGGGGAAATGCACTGAACCAGATCATAGAGTCTTGAGCACCATAGTAGGAAGTCTAAACTCAGCCCCAGAGAAGTGGAAAACATGTCTTTGCAAAAGCTTAAGCAGGTGAGGACTTTGTGTAGCAGCCACATTGGTGCCCACATCACCTCATCTCAGCAGTGGTGGGCAGGTCCCTGTGAGTGCAGACTCTCCATGAGAGACAGTCTCAAGCCTCAGGCTTAGACCATGTCCACTTTCTGCCTCAGGAGTCTTCCAGAACCAAACATCACAAAATGTGTAAAAATGCTCCAGTTCCCAACAGCTTGAGAGTGAGAAAGCAGGAGGAAGCAAGGCTGAGCCCAACATTCAAGCCTGTGTGACCGAGAAGATGAAGGTCCATTGAGAGGAAAGAGAGAGGACCTGACTGAGAGACAGAGGCAGCTTGACGGGAGAAAGCCTGGGAGCAGCAGGAAGAGGAGGCAGGGGACCAGGCAGAGGGGTAAAAGAAGCAACTGAGGAAGTCCAGTCTGCACGGTAGAAGACGGGAGAACACCAGAGCTCTCTGCTCACATCTCAATGTCTGTCAGGAAGTAGTCTAGAAAATGGAGGCGAGAGAAGGAGTTCCAGCAAAGAGCAGAAAACCTCAAGGAGGAAGACGGTGCTCAGTCCACGCGGTACTTTCTAAGCCCTGAACTGTGAGCGAGTGAGCGTCCTTTCCCAGGACGTCTCAAACTGGATGTCCAGGAGATCGGCGGTCAGATTTCTAATTCTAGAAAGAGGCCAGTCTAAGTAAGATGAGATCCAGCTCCGAGTGCGCCAACCTCCACGTCCCTTCCCCTCATTCCTGCCTCTCCGCCGATCTTCACGCTGGTGATGCCGCCTTATCATGGGTTCTGCCTCAGGAGCAACTCTGAACGAGACTAGGGAAGAGGTGATGCTCATCCCAGGCGCCCTGCCCTCAGAACCTGCCCCCTCCCCACTTGTCCCCACACACACCAGGAGCCCCACACTGGCTTCCACTTCACTCCCGTGCCGTCACCCTCCAGCACTGCCACACCCCCAGGACCTCTAACTCCTTCAAAACCCACGGCCCTCCGCCCTTGGGTGCTCTGCTCTCCAGGGTTAGAGACTCTGACACTGGTCCAGCTGGGCTTTGGGCCTCACAAGGGTTGGCCAAAGTGCCGAGTGGGTCTTCGAGCGCCCCTCAGCCACGCCATGCACATGTCCCCCCATTTTCCATGACCTCCCTCACCTTGAAATCTTCATGGATCTTGCCAGACAAGAACTCCAGGGAAAAGCCTCTACCTTTTCCAGATAAACAATTTTCCCAGCAATATGTTCCTTGTTGCTCTTCTCTGGATGAGAAGTGGGGGTATTTTGACTCAAAACATTTGTTCACACACACACACACACGCACACATATCAACTTGTCTTAACCATCAGTTTGGCAAATTTCATGATCCAGTTTTTGGTGGGGAAAGTTTCAGTGAATTCAAAGTAAAGGAAAATTAGTTCAGGCTCTTCATTCAATAGGTGCTTTTTTGAGCACCTGCAATGAACTAAGCACTAAAGAGAACAAAAAAGAAATGTCAGATGTATCCATTGCCCTTAGAATTGCACTGGGAAGAAGAGATAGTCACACACAGGAAGCAAGTGATGACCCAGGTAGCAGGACATGGTGGAAGCTGTATGCCTGCCCAAAGGCAGTGCTTCATAAATCCTGGTGCCTAAGAATCCTCCGAGGGTGGAGATGTGAAAAACACAGACTCCTGGGATCTACTTAGATCAGAGTCACTAAGTCTCTAGTGAGCTCCAGAAATCAGTGTTCTAAATAAGCTTTAAAAAAAATTTAAAAAGTTGAAGTATAGTTGATTTACAATGTTGTGCCAATCTCTGCTGTACACCAAAGTGACTCAGTATACACACACACAGACCTTCTTTTATAAAATATTCTTTTCCACTATGGTTTATTACAGGATTAAAAAGCTTTTACATAATCCTGATGCAAATGGTCCACAGACCATCACCTCTGATGAACACAGATCCAGACAGCAGTTCTCTCCAGTTTACCAGAAGGAAAAGGAAGCCCATCGGGCAGGCCCAGGAAATGAGCTGCTTTTGTATGTAGACCTTAAGAAGCTGATGTGGAATCCTTTCCATTCTACCTCTGCACAGCTGAGTGAGTTGAAACAGAGCCAATATCTTGCCATTATCTAAAGAATGTGCAATTGGCACTAGGAATAAAAAAGGACACGTACAGCTGAGTCTAGAGTTGATGAAACCAGTTTATCTGAATCTGATTCCAGGGCAGTTTGATGCTGAAAGGTGGTGTTATGACTCACTGAAGCTTTCGCATCTATTGTTTTCCTTTTCCTGGGTGGCTTCACCAGAGACCTCACAGATACCATTATTTTCAGATTACTGTTATTACACACATTCTTCTTGAATAAAAAACTACTTTGTTTTTCTCTCCATAGAGCGAAGACCAAGTTTCAGTTGTTTGCTTATCTCTGTATGTAAAACAATCAGAACACTGCCCTACTGGGCTTATTCTCCAGTCTCGTGGGTGTGGTAGAAAGCAAGCAGAATCGCTGTGAGACTTGCCGCGGCCCAGAGCGGGAGAAGGGATGGCGGGGAATCTCTCCATCTCCCTGGGCCCTCCCCGGAGAGCCATGTGCTCCTAGACATTTGTGGACCACCTGCTATGCACCTGGCACCATCCATAGACTGGGGGCTTCCATTCCAGGGGAGGGAAACATAATGAATAAATGAACAAACACATCAACTGGAAAATAACAGTACTGGTAACTGCTAGGACAGGGTTTTTCTTTTCTTTTCTTTTCTTTTTAAGCCAATGAGGCAGAAGAGAGGACTTCCTTGGTAGTTTGGTGTCTAAGACTCCACGCTTCCAGTGCAGGGTCCCGGATTCCATCGGTCATGTGCAGGAACTAGATCCCACATGCCAAAAATAAGACTGGGTGCAGTCAAATAAATAAATATAAATATTTAAAAAATAATAAAGTCAATGAGGTGGCAGAGAGAAGACGACTGGGTGGAGGTGATGGACAGCAGTGGTAGGCAGATCCAGGGGAAGAGCCTTCCAGATGCTCTTCAGAGGGAATGAATTTAGCACATTCAAGGAACCGAAAGAAGGTAAACATGGGTACAGCCAAAATGAGATCAGTGCATAAAAGTAATACTGGGGATTATGAGACGACTCAGAGGTTTAGTCTCAGATGGGAAGAAAAAGAAACCAAAGCTGTGGCTGACTTAATGGTTTCCTCATGACCAGTGGACAGGGTGGCACCTAGTTCACTGTGGATGCTCCAGAAACTGGGCTTAAACTGCACTATGGGCAAATAAAGTCTGATATGAAGGAAGGGAGTTTCTGCAATTTAGCAGGAATGAATGATTGACGAGCAGCACCATCCGAAACTGACAGACTGTCAAGCCCGCCTGCTACCCCTGGATTATTTCAGCCTGGAATTTCTGGCCCAGCGAGAGCAGTCATTACTTTCTCCCCCGATGGATTTCTCCATAGAGGCTTTGGAGGAGGAGAAAAAGAGAGATCAGCAAGCTTTCTTTCTGAAAGCCATGAGACGAGGCAGCTTTGTGGGCTGTGCCTGCATCGGGCTCTGCCTGTGTCTCCACGGCAGCTCCAGTTGCGTGTATTTATCCAGTTGGCTGAGGCTCACTGGTGGATGGCACTTTAGCCAAGTAGATTGCAAAGTAAATTTAGGGAATTTTTGCTGGCAATATGTATGCTTGTTCTGCTTACAAACAGGAACTGGTCATTAAAATGGACCTTTCCTCGAGGCAGAGTCAAAGGAAGACACATGTGTAATTCGCTTGGCCCCGGCACATGGGCTTGTCCAATTCTACATGGACTTCTGAGAGTGGAATGCAAGAGAAGGGTAGAAAGTCCTCTGCCTGAGAGCAGATACCTAAAAACCCTTGGCGGGGGCATAAGAGAAGCTGGCCTGATATTGGAATTATTAGACAAGGGCAGACTTGAAGACCACCCTCTGTTTTGTAGCAAAAGGGACACAGATGATGCCCCCTTGCTTAGCCTGACTGCACTTCCTAATGTCCATACTAAAGAACAAGGTCATCTCGGTTTTTCAGACTGACCAACCTGCTCAAAACATTTTTGAGTCTCTCCTCCTGAGCTACATCCCTAAGCCGTGAGCCACAGATATCCCAGTACAGACGGTTCAAGGATCCCCCACACACAGACGCCTGGGGTTTTCCTCTGGGCCACACCTCCCCACCTCCATCCTCACACTGTACTCATTAGCCCCTGTGGTCCCAGATGCTCTGAATTATTCGCCTGACTCAGGCTTCTCTCGCCTAGCACAACCTTGGTAACTCGACGCTGGCCCTGGGCTCCGTGCCCTGGGCACCAGGGGCTCTGTTCCTGTGTATTACTGCTGGGCTTTGCTCTGGCCTCTGAAATATGCCACCTCAGCCAGCCCAGTCTCTTCTGTCCAGACAGAAGTCAAGACATTAAGACCATTCAGCATCTGTCCATGAATTCTACACTCCGGTCACACACTGTACAAATAATGCTTCTCCCACATTCCCCCAAAGTTCCTTAGACAAGTTCAACCCCCAAGTGCTAACAGCTCAGACCATTGTGATCAGGTGTGTTTACTCGAGCACCCCTGCCCCTCGGCCTCCACCGGCCAAGGCTTGATGGCCTGGAAGCCCAGGGCCAGGTCTCAGAGGGAATTCGCTACACACAGTCCCCAGCTGGCTCTAAGGGCAGAGGGGGCTTCCTCTCACAACCCTCCCTCTCACAGTTTTGGCATCTAGTCTGACGCTGGGAAAGACTGAAGGCAGGAGAAGGGGAGGACGGAGGATGAGATGGTTGGATGGCATCACCGACTCAATGGGCATGAGTTTGAGCAAGCTCCGGGAGATGGTGAAGGACAGGGAAGCCTGGCGTGCTGCAGTCCATGGGGTCGCAAAGAGTCAGACACAACTGAGTGACTGAGCAATAACAGCAACCCTGGTTCCTTTCTCACCCTATCCTCCAGACACATTATCCACGACCACATTAGGGATTCCTGGGGCAACTGCACTGTGGTTTGATAGAGGGATGTTGAAATGTCGTTTTCCACCTTATTATCTTGAGAAAGCACAAACCTACCAAGTTTAGGGGGCCCAAACAGACACTCATTGTAAACAGACAGCGTCTCCTCCATGACCCAATTTTCTTGCAGAATCGCCGGAGCCTGTACCCTCCGCCTCACTGAGGCGCACAGGCTAATGTTCCTGAGATTATTTTCTTGGGCTGAGGCTGCAGTGCTCCTGATTTGGCCCTTGCATAGTATCTGATTGTTTATCTTGACATACAGGTTTGTCCCAGAGGGGAATGCTTAAAAAGTGGCGTGGCATAACCGGAGATAGAGAGAAATAGAAAGGCAGCTTTAACTTCTGTCCGCCTCTCTCCTGCCAGACTCCTCCCAATTATTCTGCAGGCTTCTTTGCCCTGAGGGCAGTTTGCGGCTCCAGGGGACTGGAATTGGCTTTAAAAAAATCCCTTCCTCTCTGTGCCCCATGTGAGGGGCATTGTGTGCTCTCTAAATAATAAGAGTGGCTTTGTGTGACCCAACTGGACAGGCCCTTTGAGAGAGTTTTCAGTTGCAGAGAGAGCAGTCAGCTGCACCCTAGGAAATCAAGAAGTCTCCAGACCAAGGACAAAGTCCATGACAGCAAGATGTTTTTCCCTTAAATTGTCTTATGGACTAATTCCTCTCTCCCACTAGTGTTTAAGGTAATTAAGGTAAAAGTGTAGCAGAAAAATCCAAATTTATATTTTGGATCTGATAAATAATAGCAGTTAATTAATCAGATGCTCCCCACCCACCAATTGCTAACAAAATAATAAACAATCAACAAATCATTTTAGAGCTCTTATTGCTTGCAAGGCATTGTCATTGATCAAGGGAATTACTTATTACATGTATTGATTTCCTACTCGGTACCCAGCACGAGATAGAAGCTAAGGGCTTAGAAAGAGGTAGAGACATAGCACTCCGCCTGCAGCTTACCCGCTTAGAACAGAACAGTGACCAGAACTGACCACCTCCACTGTGCCAGCACAAGCTGGAAATTTACACACGTAAATTACCCCATTCAATCACCTCAATAACCCTGTGAGGAAGACAGTAATATTTCCATTTTACAGATGTGGAAACTGACACCCAAAGAGTATACATATGGTAAGCAGAAAAATGCTTCCTCCCTACTCCTAAGATGAGGTGAACGTGAAAGTGTTAGTTGCTCAGTTGTGTCCAACTCTTTGTGACGCCGTGGACTGTATGTAGCCCACTAGGCACCTCTGTCCATGGAATTCTCCAGGAAAGAATACTGGAGTGGGTAGCCGTTCCCTTCTCCAGGGGACCTTCCCAACCTAGGGATCGAACCCAGGTCTCCCTGCAATGGCAGGCAAGTTCTCCACCATCTGAGCCACCAGAGAAGTCCCAGAGATGCCCATGCCCAAATACCTGTGAATATATTACCCCAAAAAGCAAAAAGGACTCTGCAGGGGTGATTAAGCTAAGGATATTGAGATGGGAAGATGACCCTGGACTAGCTAGGTGGTCCAGTGCAGTGTCCGTATAAGGGTACTTGTAGAAGATAGGTAGAAAGGTCAGAGTTAGAGTAACAGAGACAGATGAAGGAAAGAGAAATTGGACTTATGTGAGGCCCTGAGCCAAGGTATTCAGGCAGCCTCTGAAGCTAGAAAAGATAAGAAAATGTAGCCTCCTAAAGATAGCACCCTTGCTGACCCCGTTGAGACTTCTGATCTTCAGAACAGCAAAGTAATAAATGTGTATTGTTTTAAGCCCCTACATTTGAGGCAATTTGTTGCAGCAGCAATAGAAAACAAATACAATATGCTTATTCAGAGCTGCCCCAACTGCATATCACAGGGAACTTGAGTTGGCAAAGGGACTGGCTCCTGGAATTCTGCAAAGCAGGGACCCCAGAGTAGGACGCAAAGCAAGTCAATGTGCCCTTGAAGTTTGTCTTTTTTTTTTTTTTGCTGATCTGGTCCCTAAAGATAAAACATAAGGGCAAAAGGCATAAAATACCAGAAGAAATATTCCATGATCACATTGATATGTTTAATAAATAAGGTGTTCAGGAAATGAGTGAGTTCTGCAAAATAGCTACTGGAGCATGCTACCATAATCAGAGAAGGCTTAGTGGGGGAGGTTCAGCTTCACCCTCCAGCATAGGCAGACTGGGGTAGAACTAGAGGCAACAGAAGGTCTCCCGGGTAGGGGAGTGACCTGATATAAGAAACACCTTTTAGAAACAGAAAAAGAAACAATCTTCCCATTCCTATTTTCCCCTCCTATTCTCACCCTATCTCTGCCTCTAGACTCCATTCAATCTGCCAGCCAAAATCTTGACAAAGGCCTTAGACAACACGGCAGGTCCTGATCCAAAAGGGTATATTTGCCTTTCTTGCTCATAGTTACCCCACAGAGCAAATCTTCTAGTCTAGTGCTCCCCAGCAATGAGGAACAAAGTATTTTCAGTTCTTCAGAGTCAACAAGCACACTCTTTGTATGTGAGAGTGGCTAGTTTGATCCAGCATGTCCAAATGCGGAAAATTTGCATTAGAATTCCAGACTTTGACCTAGGTGGGGCAATTTGGTTAAATACAAAGATAGTGTGTTCATAAATACACTTTTTTTAAAAAGCTACCATTAATTTATAATCAAGTAATTGTAAAAGAGGCAACACATAATACAAATGACCCTGGGGCAGAAGACCCCACCTCTAGTCCTGAATTCTACTGTCATTGACAACATGACTTCGAGCAAACTGTTACATCTCCTGTGAAGTGACAATGTGGTCTTAAAATTCTCTTAACATTTAAGATGGTTTGGCTATAAACAAAAGAATATCTGACCTGAACTGGTTTAAACATTAAGGAAATGTATTATTTTGCGAAACAGAAAGTGAAGTGACAAGGCAGGGGAGGGCTTGTATTTGTCAAGGTTCTCCAGAGAAACAGAACCAATAGGAGACTTATATTATATTGTATTGTATTGTATTGTATTAGCTCACATGATTATGGAGGCTGAGAAATCCCATGATCTGCTGTCTGCAAACTGGAAGCTTAGAAAAGCCAATGGTATAATTCCAGTTCAAACCACAGGCCTGAGAACCAAGGGAACCAATGATGCAAATCCCAGTATGAGTCTGAAGGACCAAGAACCAGGAGCACCAATGCCTGAGGGCAGGAGATGGGCTGTCCCAGTTTAATCAAGAGAGAAAATTCACCCTTCTTCCGTACTTTTGTTCTACTCAGGCCCTTAATGGATTAGATGATAGCCACCCACATTGGTGAGGGTGACCTTTACTCAATCTACCAATTCAAATACTAATCTCTTCTGCAAACACCCTCATAGTCACATCCAGAAATGTTTTACCAGTTAAGCATCCCTTAGCCCAGTCAAGTTGATACAAAAAATTAGCCATCGTAGGGTTTGATTGATTTGGTGGCTTGAAGATGTCATCAAGAACCGGGGTTCTATTTTCTATTTTGTAATCCTGAATTATCAGTTTTATCCTTATGATGGATAGATCTAGACCATAATTCTAGATATTGCAGCCAGACACAAAGCAACCAGAGGAAAAGGAGTGAGAGTCCCCCAGAAGAGGCTCCTCACATAGCACTGGTCATCACTGAGCACCCATTTCTGAATCAACTACTGAAAAGGAGTCCCCTTGAGAAGGACTATTCCAGCCTCTCATGAGGGTATGGGAGAGAGAGAGACCAATGGGACAAAATCATGATTCTATATGGGAGGAAAATGGGGAGATTGCAGCTTGATGGGAAATTTATAATCATCTTTATGCTCTCAAAAGTCTCTTCCAGCTCTAAAAATCTGTAAAGCCATCCATTACTTGACATGGTTTGGTACCATTACCTGCCAAAAGGTTTAAACCCAGACTTGCAACTCAGAGCCAACTTGGCCTACTCAGAGCCAAGTGCTGGGTTATGCACCAGGGGTACAGTGAGAGTCATGGAACTTTCGTGAAGGCTCTAGTATCAGGGATCCCGACCACGCCACAACCAAGACAGTCAATCCTATCACTTCACCCATTCTAACACTGCTCTCCTGCAGTGGTTCTGGATGAGGCTGAGTAGTATGGGTTGTGTAGATGAGTGAGAGAAAATGGTTGCTAGTATTTTAGGTAAATTACATAAAAGTTGACCAATCAACCTCCCTGTTTTCTACCCGTAGACAATCCAAAATTTTCTGGTGGTGTTACACAATGAGGAGTGGTTAGCTTGGTTAGGGGTGTTACATTTTCTTAATAGAAAATTCAAAATGGCTATTATTAAAAAAAAAAAAAAGGCTATTATTGACCTAACATTGACCATGGGCAGACTATGTCTGTTTAAACTCATTTCCAGTTCACTTGATTGGGGAACAGCATTTTTCCCTAGTGCAGACCAGGCCTCTAGAGTTATTTCCCACACCTACAATGACTATTACAAGGAAAGAAGAAAACAGATGGATAGATGTTTGATGAGAAATTTTACACTTCTTGTTAGTCTTTTTTTTTTTTTGAGGGGCTCAGTGTATTTGCTCAATTCCAATTACCTATGTCTTTTTCTCTGGCTGGATTAGCAACTATTGAATTCAACCAAAGCATAGAACAGTGTCACTAAAATGATCGTTCTTCTCCCAGCAGGATACTTAGGTTTTGACTGAGTAATCAAACTCTGAAAGAAATTTCACCATGATATTTATTATACCAAGTAATGGGAATAGGAGGTATGTTTTGTGACACAATATACCATAGCTAGAAGAAATAGATGGCAAAAAAAAAATTCTTAAACATGAAAGTTACACATATGTGGTAATAAATTTATGTCCCCCATGCCCCAACAGTTTTACCCAGACAAATCTGAAGAGAGGAAGCATATAAAGTCATAAGTGTATTAGAACGAATAAAATAATTGAGCATTTTTCAAATTCCAATTTTTCTAGCAAATTATTGCTGGTGGTTGCTGAACTACAGGAAAAGCATTCTGTTTTTGTTACAAGGCTTGAATTTATCAAATAAAAGTGTACCTGAACAGCACACTGAGGAGAATTCCGTAAGATCTGCAATAATAATTAATTATCTTTCTCTCCATCAATCCTCTAAACAGACTTACTCAAAGACGGTACCTGCCTTATATAAGGTTCATTTCCATTTTCCATCTTTGGTGGAACTGCTGACAAGCAGTAAAATGGCCCAAATGAGAGAGAAGAGCCAGGAGAAAAACAAAGACCTAGAATCAGCTACAGCTGAATAATTAGCACTTGAAAAGCAATGGCCCTAACAGTAACCAAAAGAGAGAATAGGTGGGATTTGTCCATTTTCCTTCAGACTCTCATTTCAGGGCTTGAGTTTATCCTGCCTCACAGACTATCTCAATGAAGAAAAAAAAAAGTACATTAATTTAGAGGCAATTGTCTTATTTGATGTCTTTAATGGCACATATAGCATTGAATTTTTTTTTTTTTTTCCTTTTTTTCCTTTTCACTTTTACTTTCCTGCTTGAAGTTTTTCCTTGGGTAGAAGGCATCTTTAAAGTCTATTGCTTTTCATCCTCCCAGGATCTACATGCTGAACTCTTGATGTATTAAGTCACCGTTCCAAGGAGGAACAGGTCAAATAACTTTACAATCAAAACCCAAACCTAAACAGATGGCTCCTTTATACCTAGGAAAAGCAAGGACTTGTAGGTCTCCTATGGTAATGTGATTTGGCCTGAACACTAGGGATCTCAGAGTCGGTGAGCTGGAGTGCAGGCCTGGGAACCAGGCATCATGAGCTCTCTGCTCCATTTCAACTCCAAGCCAACTGACAGCATGCTCTTCCAGCCAGGCATTACTCCAGGATGTGCTCAAAAGATATATGCTCAGAGAAAATTGTGGGCAGGCTGGTCACATTCTCCAAGAGTGGCCTTTGAACTACCAGCTTACCTGAAAACGTGTTAAAGATGCAGATTCCTGGACTCCATCCCCAACGCTCCATAGTCACCCTTGGAATCCGCTTTTTCAACAGGCTGATCAGGTCATTTTTATGCTCACTGAAATATGAGGACCACTTCTGGCCTCTTGGTACTCAAAGGTGAACTTGAGACCAGCATCACCTGGGAGATTGTTAGAACTGCAGAATCCCAGGCCCCATCTTAGAACTCCTGAACCAGAATCTGCATTTTCACAAGATCCCCAGGACTTCCCCAGTGGTCCACTGGTAAAGACTCGGCACTCCAGCTGCAGGGGGTGCAGGCTTGACCCCTGATTGGGGGAACTAAGATCCCACATGCCAGTGGCCAAAAAAGATTCCCAGATAATTCCTTAAAGTTTGAGAAATATTTTGGTAGGATAGTTCGATGTTACAACCTAGTTCTCACCAGCTGGGAAAAGAGATAATACAGCAACACAAAAAGGGGTTCTTCTCAATACTAAACTACATACTAGAAATATCAAGGAACTTTTTAATAATCACTGACATCTCAGTCCTACTAAAGGCCAATTTAATCCATCCTTCTGGAAGTGGTACCTGGGCATCTATCTGTTTTAGAGCTCCAGAGTTAATTCCAATATACAGCCAGAATTGAGAACCACTGGTGGTGCTGGGTGTAAAGAACCCACCTGCCAATGCATAAGACATAAGAGACACAGGTTCGACCCCTGGGTTGGGAAGATCCCCTGGAGAAGGGCACTGCAAAGCACTCCAGTATTCTTGCCTAGAGAATCCTCATGGAAAGAGGAGCTTGGTGGGCTACAGTCCATGGGGTCGCACAGAGTATGACACAACTGAAGTGACTTAGCATTCACGCACGCACACGTTCCAGTGAAGCCAAATCCAGAATCCAAGCTTGAAGTCCTATATACAGAGCATCAAGCTAAGTCTCACTACCCTAAAAAGCAATCAGGCATTTGCCTAGTAACAAGGGATTCCTAAAATACTTGCCTTTTTCTAAAAGGCGGCTTTGGCCTTTTGAACGGTTACTCATTGCCCATGCCTCATAAAAAAAATAAAAAAATACACTGGGCCTCCGCTGCTCAGGAGCTGAGGAGCAGCATCCCACGCCTTTGTTAATCGAGGCCGGGCTCCGGCATCCTCACGATGGGAAATGGCTCCTTCTGAGGCAATGTTTCTCTCTGCTTTCTCTGCCCCATGGGGTTTGTGATTCTGGACAAGGCATATGCCTTCTCACCATGTCATTTTCCTCATTTGCAGAGGCAAAACACAGTGTCCATTGATTCCTCTGGTTAAGCTGACTGGTGCCCCTGGCTCGTGTCCAGTCACTATTTCTCTTTGCAGCAATCCTCAGCTGGGGGTGAGCCAGAGGGAGATGGCTGCCCATTTAGAGCCTCAAGCCCCAGTGCTCCTATCCTGTAAGCTCTCCAAACGCTGGCTGGTTCAGCTGAGTCTCTTCAACCCAGACAGGTCCGTCAGAAAGCTTTGGAACAGGGTTTGAGAACAGAAATGCTACCCGATTCTTTTGAAATGTCTGAGTTTAGTTGAAGTCCAGACTCTGGCAGATCCAGGCTGTAGAAATAGGAGCCATGCCCCTACCCCACCCCCACTCTGACTCTTTATTTTTCCCCACAGGAAACCCTCCTAATTGGTCTGGATAAATTCTCCTGAACTCAGATTATAACTGTAGCACATGGTCTCATTACCTTTATTTCTATAATTATTGATAGCTTGTGTTTCTTTTTAATATCTCCATGTCATATGCAGTTCCTTATCTGCTCTCTACCTACTACACATATGTCCAAGCCCCTGGGCTGTAGACCAACAGACTCCTCTGGCCATGGAATTTTCCAGGCAAGAATACTGGAGTGGGTTGCTATTTCCTCCTGACCCAGGGATTGAACCTGAGTCTCCTCCATTGGTAGGTAGATTCTTTACCACCGAGCCATCTGGAAAGCTCCCTCTACCTACTTCTACTAATAATATTGGGTGCTTGCTATATGACAAACATATTATCACATTATCCTCACATCCATCTTTTGAGGTAGGTGCCTCAATACCAATAGGTATGCCAGTTTTACTGATACAAAATTGAGATTTAAATAAATCAAGTGACTTGCTCCGAGTTCCACAGGGTAAGAGAGGCAGAAATTGGACTTCACCCACATCTATGTGATTCCAATCATATATTTCTACAAAACAGATCATACTGCTGTTTTAGGAAATTTCTCAATCCCTCACCTCAAGTTTCTGAGCTTTCTTGAGCCAGGATCTCTGCCACCAGATCTTCCCTTCTGGCTCTGCTTGTTTGGGAACTGGCTACAGTGGATGCCAGAGTCAAAAAGACTGGAACCAACAAAGAGGGTAGGGAGAATAGGCAGGGAGAAAACTTAAGGTTCCTATTTTGTACCATATATCAAAATTAATTCCATATGAATAAAAAAATTAACAATTATTATTGTATTAAACAATACAAGTATTAGAGGAACATATAGGCAGAGAGAAAATCTTGAGGTAGGAAGAAGAGCTTTATAGAATGGTTACCAAAGGCAGAAACTATAAATTAAAATATTAAGAATTTCAACTACACAAAAACTTCAAATGTAAATTTAAATGTGAAAAGCAATTGATAATGGGGGGAGATGCAAAACAGAGAAGGAAGAATTAATAGACTTAATACATAAAATACTATTACAAAGCAGTAAGTAAAAGACAAATACTGCAATTAAAAAATAGTCAAAGATAAAAGAACAAAAAGAAGACTAATATTCACGATTCTTGATGAATTCTGGCAACAGATTTTTACATTCTCTGCAGGTGAGAGTATGAATTGACATAACCTTTCCAAAGGCCAATTCAACAAAATGTACTAAAACTTTTTTTTTTTAATGCAGAGCAGTTAACCCAACTGTTTTGAGATATAAGTCTTAAGGAAATAATTAAGGACATGCATTGTGAGCCATGGGCTTCCCTGGAAGCTCAGATGGTAGAGAATCTATCTACAATGCCGGAGATGCAGGAGAAGTGGGTTCCAATTCCTGGGCTGGGAAGCTCCTGGAGGAGGAAATAGCAGCCCACTACAGTGTTCTTGCCTGGAGAATCCCATGGACAGAGGAGCCTTGTGGGCTACACTCCAGGGGGTCGCAAAGAGTCTGACTCCACTGAGCAACTGAGCATACTCGCACAATAAACATGCACCACTTTTGTAATGAGAACAAAAAATAGAACAGAAATTATTTTTTTAAAAAAGGAATTACAGAGCCCCAAGCCCAGTCTCTGGGCCACCAAGAACAGGAGGGTCAGACTGAGTCATACAACTGACCCACACACTCCTCAGAGGAAGATGATGACCTCTTCCCCTCAGCACCCTGCTTGTCCCACCAAGGCTGGTCCTTCCCTGAGAACAAACAAGTCATCAGCCCCCAACTCTTCCCACCCTTCTTTAGTGAGATCAGCCCCCCGCACAGGTCCTTGCCCAGGAAACTGAAGAAGGTACAAGAGGCAGCATAGGGGCACTCACTCCAGGCTTGGCCCCTGTTGTCCACATGTGGTTTGGTTTCCGCAGATAGATTTCTCTCCCAGCCTAAAAACACCCTTTGGACTCTCCTGCCCTTGGTTAAGATTCACTAGAGACTGGGGTGGCTGCTGCTGCTCTCCGCAAGTGCTGACGGCCCAGCCGCACCAGTACTTGGGCTGCCGCCTCCCTCCTCTGTCCCGGACCAACCCCGGAGCACGCCTCACATTGCCCCTAGGAGGCAGAAATGCCAGCTGACCGCCAGAGTGGCAGTGCGGTGGCCGGGAGCCACCCCAGCGAGGCCCCGAGCGTTGCTGGGAATTCATCTGCATCCCGTTTCTGGTGCCCAGAGAGGGGACCAGGGCTCATCCCGCCGGAATCCATCGGGGAGGCGCACCCAGCCCAGACAGTCGGCCGCAGGGACCCCGCAGCGGTCTGCCTCCACCCCACCCCAGCCCCTTGCTGTGGCTGGAGGCTCCGGGTCGCGGGCTGCTTCCTTCTCCCTGGGTGGGTGGGGGGGGACCCCGAGAGCCCCCACGCTGCTCCGAGGTCGGCCCGGGGTTTCTGGGCAAGGTCATCCCGGCACGCGAGTTCCCGCCCCTCCTGGAGTCCTGGACTTCCCCCATCACAAAAGGCACCCTCTGCCTCCGCCGTGGCCAGCGTCAGCGGGCAGAGCGGGGACCCTCCCGCGCCATCCCTGGGGACTGCCTCGTCCTCCCCCTCTGCCTACCCTGCCCACCCGGCGCGCCCACATCAAGGGGGTCTTATGCACGCTCCCTCACTTTTGGCCAACATAAGGGTCTGGGATCCCGCGGCCTCCTCCGGTGAGGCTCCGACGCCAGAACCTGCAAAGCCCAGCCTTCGCGAGGGCGGGGTTCGGCAAGTGGCTGGTAGCTGGAGGGCCGGGGTCGCTGCCCGGGAACGCAGGACGGGAGGTCTCTTACGGACACAGCGTCACCCCCACCCCCGCACGATCGCTGCGGGGAAAGCCAAGAAGAGGAAGGGGCTCCCGGGTCTGAACCGCTCGCTCGGGGCACAGGGCGCTGCTGGGCACGCGAAGAAACCCACTCAGGTGCGCTGAGCAAACGGAAACAAACAAACAAAAAAAAGAGGTGAAGGTCCCGCAATTGAACCGCCTCAGAGCTGCAGAGCCCAGGAAAGGCCATAAGTAATTTACTAAAAGAGCAAATTTTAAGAGGGGAAATTTGAGACAGTAATAGCAGCAGCATCTGGAGGAACCGCGGGGCGGGGCGGGGGGGGTGGGGAGTTGTGAATCAGACTTTTGCAGAGGGACTCAGATTTTGCAATAGGCGCTTAATTAAAAATAAAATATATTGATGTGGTAGGCAAGTCGCGTTCCTGGGAAGGTAAAAATACAGTGGACTCCCCCACACCCCAGATGCTCCACCTGCCTGCCGTAATTACAGGGCTTCAGAGAGGAGGGGAAAAAAAACACGACAGAGAGAAATCTGCTTGCATATTTTTCTTCTATTGTGCTGGACTCATTTGAATTATAATGTGTTGCAGGCCAGAGTAGGAAATTTTGTGCCTTGAATAATGAATCCCCCTGGAGCCCACGGTACCTGTACTTCTCTTTAGTGTCCTCTGAGAATAACGTGTTCGACGTTCAAGTGACAACGCTGGAAAGGATTTCAAAGCCCTGGAGCCCCAGCCCGCTCTGCACCTTGATGGCTCTTCTGCCTGCCCTCTCTTTGGCTTCCAAATGCAGCAAGTTCTTTCTTTACTTAAAATATGTTCATCTTTTACACAGGTCCTGGCTGTCCACAGAAACACAGCCCAGATAAGCAGGCTCTTCTAAATTTGAACCAGCCCTGCTGGTACAAAGTTCCAAGCTGCTAAGGTCCCCAAGTATACTACCCAGATTTTTTTTTAATGGAAAAACCAGGGAGCAGAGAGGTGCAAGGTCTTGTCCCAAGCCAAAACCGGCTTTTCTGATGTTGACATTGTTTGACTGGCTCAGGCTGGCTTTCCATGAGAAACAAATGGTAAACAGGCAGTAATTTAATAAAACGGACATGGTTTAAGTTGTAAGCAGTATCCGAGCCTTTGGGACACGGCATGGTGCTGAGCAGCTGTTTTGTAGAGGTTTGAAGTTAAGGGGCAAATACTCAGGAAAATCTCAGGAAGATGAGAGAATAAAAGTTTTACAAAATGATAGAAGCAAATGGTCTTTCACGCCTAAACTTTCAGTTTTGTTTTTAGTTGAGCCTTCTTTCTAGTTTGAAATAGAAGCCTTTTTAAAAGCAAGTAACTTTTTGGCCAGATATATTAGGATATATCCATATAATACCATAGAACCAATTTTTAACAAGTTCTTAACTGATATGAAAGGATTTGCAAGATACATTACTGAGTAACAAGCAAATATATGACTATTTGAATGAGATGAAAAAATCAAAGGAGAGTATATATACGTATTTGTATAGCAGTAGACTATCTCTGGACAAACATTGCTTTTGGGGATGCACTGGGAAGACAGAGGGAGGGGACTGTCCTCTCTTTATCTAAATCCTCTGTCTGTTTTTAAACGATGTAAATTAATTACTTGTTTAAGAAAACAAATAAAACCTGATAAATAATTAAACTCATTCAAGCTATAATACAGCCCAGTCAAGACATGGTGATGGAGGAAGGAATAGCATGGTTAATTGTTAATCTTGATTTTTTTTTAAAGGTAATTGTATTCATTACTTCCTCATTTTTTCATTGAGTCTGTTAATAACTTGCCAAAGGCAGTTGATACGAAGTTCTCTTTTCTGCCTGCCCCTTCTCTCTAACCAAAGCACAGCCAAGCAGGGAAATAACATGAAAATGGGCTATAGGAAGGAAGAGAATAAAGAAGCAGAGACCAGGTTTAATCAGCAAGTTAACAAAGGACAGCTGACTACACTCCTTTACTTTCTGAGCTGGGACGCTTCTTTTGTGTCCTGAGAACTATTTCAGGACTATGTTAAGTCCCCACTTATTAACATTCTGAGAGCTTTGAGCTGAAAAGCAGAGAACCCCAAAGCCTGGGAAAGGCAAGAACTTGGCCAGACCTTTGGATCTGGCTGAACCATCTTGAAACAGCTCTTTAGAGTCTGCTGTACCACTTCCAGAAGCCACAAAGAGCAGGGAAACTTAGAGGGTCATCCCCATGGTCTGAGATGTTCCCCCCAAAACCTCTCAATCCTGCATCTAAGAAGCTTAGCTTTGCAGTTCAGCTGATTCCAAAGATACAGGCAGTGAGCCCAACTGGGCCCCAACATGGGGCCGTCCTCCCAAAGACAAAACTGGAACCTGCCTCTGTCATCGGTTCTTCCTACTACTCCCACCTGCCTCACAGCCAAAACACCAAAACATCAAACAAGCAATATATTGTAACAAATCCAGTAAAGACTTTAAAAATGGTCCACATCAAAAAAATTAAATTAAAAAAATTAAAAAAAAATAAAAACAAGCAGACCAAAGCAAACACATACACACAAAAACCCTTCTCTTTTTCCCACCTGCTCTCTGATTCCCTTTCATGGAGCCCAAACCTTCCTTTCTCCACTAAGAGCAGGGTTTCTTAACCTTGGCACCATTGACATTTTGCACCAGATAGTTCTTTGTTTTCAGAGGGCTGCCTTGTATATTGTAGGCTGAAGTGAAGTGAAAGTCACTCAGTCGTGTCCGACTCTTTGCGACCCCATGGACTATACAGTCCTTGGGATTCTCCAGGCAAGAATACTAGAGTGGGTTGCCATGCTCTCCTCCAGGGGATCTTCCCAACCCAGGGATTGAACCCAGGTCTCCCACATTGCAGGCGGATTCTTTACCAGCTGAGCCACAAGGGAAGGCCAAGAATGCTAGGGTGGGTAACCTATCCCTTCCAGCAGATCTTCCCAATCCAGGAATCAAACCAGGGTCTCCTGTGTTGCAGACAGATTCTTTACCAACTGAGCTATCAGGGAAGCCCATATTGTAGGCTGGTTAGCAACAATCCTCACCTCTGTCTACTGAAGGCCTGTGGCATCCCTCTCCGAGTTGGGGTGATGTATATACATATTTGTTAGGAGTCAGAGATAAGATGGGCTTCCCTGGTGGCTTAGATGGTAAAGAATTTACCTGCAATGCAGGAGACCTGGGTTTGATCCCAGGGTTGGGAAGATCTCCTGGAGGAGGGCAGGGCAATCCACTCCAGTATTCTTGCCTGGAGAATCCCCATGGACAGAGATGCCTGGCAGATAAGGTAGAAGGCAGGTAACATCAAGATGCTGTGCTAAATGCTTTCATTTACCCTTCCAAATCCACTCTCCACCCTTCACCCTGCTCTGTGCCTCAGAAAGTTGACTCTTATGAACTGCATTGATAGGCTTCATCAACACGGTCTGTCTCTCACTTCTGGTTGGATTTGGTCAATGGGAAGAACTGGCTGGAGTGGAGGGGCAGGGACAGTATGAGATTGATGGCTCTGAATCCTTGTTGGCCAGCCAGATCATGGCTGGCTGACTGCTTCCCTCTTTCACAGGCCAAAGTTTCTGTCAGGAGGCTGTCCCAAAGAGCCACAGCTCTCTCTGGCATGCAGGAACTGGTCACTCTCCTAGGTCTTCAGGCCTAGAAGTGTAACAGTTTCCTGGGGTTACTAACTCCAGGATATTACACCACCCACCACTGGTTTCCCTAAACCCTGCCCACATTTTTATTAGTCATCCCTTTATTAAAATCTCCCCAAATTAGTTTGAGTATGCCATCTGCCTCTGCTGGGCCCTAATTGATACAGAGGATATGGGAAATCATTTGATGGAGGGGTTGTTGGTCTGAGACAAGATTTAGGAATTCCTGGATTCTTTGACTAAACATCCAATACGTTGCAGTGCCTTGAAGCAAAGTGATCATGGTACCCTTTCTCTATTTCTCTCCCAATAACCAAACACAGGCCTAAGAGCTCCTACTCGCAGCATGAGAAAACATTTGCCCTGACATCAAGACTAGAGGTTGTCCAGGTCACCCCTGGCCTTCTCACAACAGACATGATTGAGGACTAAAAAAAGCATGAGAGAGAAAAAATAGCAAGATCCTCCCCCAAGAAAGCAAGCCGTGTCCCCTTTATCAGTTAAGCCACACAAAAGGAAGAGGAAAATATTGGCATGTTCAGTTCAGTCGCTCAGTCATTTTCGACTCTTTGCGATCCCATGGACTGTAGCACACCAGGCTTCTCTGTCCATCACCAACTCCCGGAGCTTACTCTGGTCATGTTAACCCCTTTGTAAGTGCATTATCTGGAAAATGAGTGTCTTCCAATTTATCACCAAACATTCTTCATAGACATAGAATGTCTCCGTCTTAATTTCTGATGTATCCTGGAGAAGAAGGAAAATATGGGTGAAGGGGTGTCCTCTTCACTGTCCCCAGGGCTGTCTGGATTGGACAGACAGAGGCTGTCCCCAGCCTTAGCCGCCAGGAGAGGGGAAGGAGCAGAGCTCCTGTGTGGCTCTGACCCACGAGCCCCAGTGATGAGGAGGGCAGGTGCGGCAGGGTTGAGCCCAGGGAGCCAGCTCTGCATCTGGCCGTGGTGCCTCTGGGCCAGGCCAGGACAACAGCCTCGATTGTCCCTCCCAACAGTAGCCCTGCTGATCCCAGAGAAAAGAAAGCCAGGGGGCCATTCGGATCAGGCCTGCACAGGAAGAATGCTGCCCTTTCTCTGCAGCTCTGGGTCCCAGAGTCATGGAATCAACAGCTCAGAAGCTGGCAGTCCCCTCGGAGGCCTGGGCAGCCTCCCCCGTGATCACATGGCCCAAGACACTCTGTTCTTTGTGACAGCAGCTTGGCTGGGTGGGCTGAAGACCTCTACAGACAAAGATGCTTCAGGTGGCCCCTGAAACCCCCTGGAAATTGATGGAAGGGCCTCTCTCCCCTGGGCTGTGCCTCCAGCCTGCCCTATTCATCTGGTCTCTGAGTGCCCCCACAACCTGACGCTTGGCTGTTGTTCACATTAGAGACAGCTCCTCATCTGATGCTAAAGACAGCGTCAGGCTCAGTGAGCACAAGGGCAGCACGGACACCCTCAGGCCTTTTGCCTCATGCAGCTAACGTCAGAGATGTTTTATTAAACGAGAGTTGAGGTCACATTGCTCCTTGGACAAAAAGAACTTTGCTTCAAAGAAATTTACTTGCTACACAACACTAGGAAAATTGCCAGACTATCACTAGGCACAGCCAGCCACTTTTGAGCTGCCCAGTGTTTCCAGAACTGCCAAGTAATTCACTCACATTAGATCAGGGCTCCGGAGAGCTGAGCGTGGAAACTCGTGGACCCCCAGATTTTCCCTCCGTAAGAGCAAGGAGGCTGGACTACACGAACCTCTAAGCTATTTCCAGCTCCACACTCCATTCATAGTTGGGAACATCCTGTCTCTTGGCGCCTACTAAGGAAGAGGTAGCCAAGAAGGAAAGGAGGCGGTGCACCTGTAGGGGCAGACCGCCTGGGTTCAAATCCCAGCTCCACGACTCACCATCTGTGTGACCCTTCACTTCATCTCTCTCTCCCTCAGCTCTCTTATCTGGAAAGTGGGGTAAACGTTAGTACCTGCTTCATGGGGTTGTCGTGAGGCTCAAATATAACAACACCTGCAATGCATTTTGAAACACACCTAGCAGAGGGCGGTGCACTGTAAGCATTTGCTATTTTCATTGCTCTCTTCGCTTGCACAGAATACCATCTGAGTCTTTTCCTGTCACTAGTGCAGCCTTGCTAAAAGCAATTTGGCAAATGGGCTCTCACAGGGCAGAGAATGGTATTTTTCTGGGGGAATTGAAAATAATGCCAACTTTATTCCCTTCTCAGCTAGCATTCTCTTGGGCTGGGAAGGAGGCTTGGCGAGGGAGCTGCAGTGCCTTACAGAACTTGGCAGGATGCCATTTCATCCAGATTGGAGAAAAAAGTGAAGCACAGAGGGGTGCAGTCCAGAGCCTCCCTGCAAGTCATGGAGAAGTGCTAAGCCTTCTGCCTGATCCTGAGTCTGTGGAAGGCTCCTTCAGCCGCCACCCACCTCCCAGCTCCTGCTTAGAAAGGCTTGCATCAAGTCCCAGGTCTATGCTCAGAACATTCCACACACAGCTGATCAGCTGGGCCATGCCAGTGAGTCATCTTGCAGCATTTCCAGAGGCCCAGAAGCCCACCCTAGGGGCCAAAGTGCTAGGCAGTAACTGCAGTTGGATGGAAACTGAGGAGTCACTGGCCCCTTGGACCAGGAAAACCACAGAGGGAAGGACAAGTCTAGAGGCCCCCATGGTTAACTCCCAGGCAACACAGGGTAGGACTCCAATTTCAATGGACTAAGACCTTGGAATTCCAGCCCACACAGGGCCCAGGAGGCCCCATTAGCCAGCTAGTGCCTACACAGCCCATTAACAAATAGGAATTAGACAAGGCCCTGGGTATGTCCACTTCACTTCTCGAGATCCCACCCACTTCCCTAGCCTGCTCTGCCCTTTGTAGAAAGTACCTCTGGTTTTCCTTGCCCTCTGACTTCTGGTTGGGTTTGGCAATAGGAAGTAGTACCATGAGAGCTGAAGGCGAAACTCAAGTGAGCTCAGGGCATTCAGTTCCCTGGTCCTCACTCACCCGACTCCATCCTGACCCCTTTACCTAAAGACATAACCACCTCACCGGAGCATGTCCTGTGTGTCCTTCTGGACCCTGATACAAGCCAAGTGCTAGGCCAAGGGCTCATCAACCCATCAGTTTTGCCTTCTCTATTTCTTTCTGCATATTCATGGCAAACAGATGGGGAAAAAATGGAAACAGTGACACATTTTATTTTCTTGAGCTCCAAAATCTGTGTGGACAGTGACTGCAGCCACGAAATTAAAAGATACTTGCTCTTAGAAAGAAAAGTTATGACAAACCTAGATAGCATATTAAAAAGCAGAAACATCACTTTGATGACAAAGGTCTGTATAGTCAAAGCTATGGTTTTTCTAGTAGTCATGTATGGATGTGAGAGTTGGACCATAAAGGAGGCTGAGCACCGAAGATCTGCTGCTTTTGAATTGTGGTGCTGGAGATGACTCTTGAGGGTCCCTTGAACATCAAGGAGATCAAGCCAGTCAATACTAAAGGAAATCAACCCTGAATATTCATTAGAAGGACTGTTGCCGAAGTTGAAGTGCCAATACTTTGGCAACCTGATGTGAAGAACTAACTCATTGGAAAAGACCCTGATACTGGGAAAGATTGAAGGCAGGAGAAGAGGACGACAGAGGATGAGTTGGTTGGATGGCATCACCAACTCAATGGAAATGAGTTTGAGCAAGTTCTGGGAGTTGGTGATGGACAGGAAATCCTGGCATGCTGCATTCTGTAGGGTCACATAGAGTTGGACATGACTTAGCAATTGAGCAACAACAACCATAAAAGAATACCTATGACATGTATGCAAAATATGAAGTCACAACCCACCTTAAAAATATAAGTGTATCAAAAAATATATATATATATATAAGCGTATCAATGCTTTTGAAACTTTGTGTGTTTCACAGCCACATTTCCATCACCAGGCATGCACCCATGCAGGTACACACGCACACAGGTCATGCACCCATGCAGGTACACACGCACACAGGTCACTAAAGACTGGGGAAAACCAATTACTTTCTTTTTTCACTTGTCAGCTCAGGGTTGATAGCCCAGCTGGCACATCTGAACCAAGAGCCCACATACTGGAAGTGCCATGGAGTAGGACAGCCACACAAAGTTAGATCCTCAGTGGTGGAACCCAGGAGGCAGGGAACACAAGTCATTCCTATAGTTCCTTTTGCTTCCTAACGGGGAATGGGGACAGACTGCCACACACCCAGGACGCTGGGGCAGCTCTCCTTCCTTCCTGCTGTGATAATCATTACTGTACACAGACCAGCAATTTGGCGCCTCAGCAGCCAGACTCCTGGTAGGTGCCTGAGCCTGACCATTATGGAGGATATTATGATCATGATTACAGGATGGCTGAGCCGTCCAGCAAAGTGACCGGTAATTTGCAATCTAATGGCCATTCAGTGGTGGGTAATATTATGGACCTAACCCTGCAATTGTAAAACAACCAGCCCTCTCTAATGTAGCAGTTTTCCCATCAAAAGCCCAGCCTTCGCTTTTGATTTCTGGCTAATCAGTAGCTGTGCCAGCTTTGGCTTCAGCTTTGGAGAAGCAAAACAAGGGAGCGTGAAATGATACACTCCTCTTAGGGCCCCTGAATGAGAAGTTTAGGCAGCCCTGTCAAGTGAAGGAAAAAACAAGTGAAAGAAGCATCTGGAAGGCAATTTCATTACTTAAAAGAGCAACAGAAGCTGGTCCCAAAAGCTTTGCAGAATGTACCAAGTGTTTCCTGGGAATCTGGAAGACTGACATAGACAGGTGTGTGCACACGCCTATATCCACAGCCCATCCCATTTCTGGATGCACACACACACGCACACGTGCACACACACACATATACGTGCACACACAGGAGAATACTGTTCTTTCCACCCAAGGTTGCTCACTGACAGAGACTCCCAGAATAGGCGCTGAAGGTCTCTCCTGCATGCTGGCCACAATGCTGCATGTGGGCCCAGCTCAGTTCCATCTGCCTCAGTGTCAGCGGGCCTTGTTGGGAGAGAAGTCAGTCTGATCAGAGGCCCAGGTCATAATGGTTCACAGTCCACTGGGACACTTTCATTTTATGCCACTCCTCAGGACCATACAGCGCAGTGGGCAGGAATGGCTGGCACTCATGAGTTCAAATCCATCACTAATGACTGGGGTGACCTTGAGCAGTCAACTTAGCCAAGAGTACATCATTAACTTTCTGCCTGATAAAGCAATGGCTTGGCTTTTCTGAAGCTCAGTTTCCTCAGCTATGAAACAGGGAGGATATAGTACCTTCCTTATCTCACAGAGGATATGCTGTGAGCCAACTGATCTCTTGTCAGTGTAAGTGTTTTTGAAAATAAACTAGGATGTAGAGAAGCTAGGGAGCACTGGTTACTGGCCTGCTGGGGGAATTAATAGCACCTTCTGCCTCAGCCCCTCCCCCTTATCTTAGCACTTATGAGGAACCCCGATTAGCTGTTTGGCAAACCTCGTCTGCATTCCGTGTTAGCACGTGCCTGCAGACTGGCTCTCCAGCTGTGTATTGACCATACTGTATTAACAGCCATGGCCAGGAGAACTCCAGGATGGAAGGAAAGAAGTGGGAAAAAAAAGGAGGGAGGAAGGGGATTGGAGAGGGAGGGGAGGAAGGGAGAAAGGTAACAGGACTCAGTTGTCTCAACCCACAGTCATATTATACGTGGAGAGTAGTGACTTTCCAATACACATGGTGGGGTCTTATCTTTCCAATTCCGCCTTCTTTCCCAGGCAGAAAAGATACCTTGCCATGCCCCCCCCACCCCCGCCCAACACACAATTGCAAGCCATTCCCAACAAAGCAAAGCTTAATGAGCACAGAGTCTCCTCCTTTCCTTCTAGAACTTGCACCAGGTCACTCCCAGAGCAAGGAGGCAGTAGGAGCAGGCAGTTGACCAATTAGTACATGGTGGTGGGACTTAGTGATGGTGCCGTCCAGTTCTGGTTATAAGTGATCCCTGTGGTCAGAAAGGGACCATGACCTGTGAGTCTTCACCCAGCCCTGAGGTTCAGCCAGAGCCTGGTTGCGCCCCTCCTCTAACCTGCCTCACTATTGCGTGTCTCACCCAGGGACAGGGAACAGTCGAATGTCCACTCCAACAGGGAGGGGGAACATGTGAACCAGAGTCCAACAGGTAGATGGGTCAGGCCAAGAGAGACAATGAGCAAGATGCACTTCCTATTGTCCCTGGCCTCAAGTCTAGATTTGGAGTGCCTGCCTGCAATAAATTCAGAGGAGGCTTGAAGTGGAACTGGAGGGTGAAAAGGGAGGTAATTGATAAATAGCTAAAGAGAAAGAAATTGGGCAACCAAGAAAGCAGATAGATTACACTACCAAGAAAGAAAATAGATAACCCTAGAAACCATGGTGGACATTGGGTTGCCTCCTCCAAATCCCTTCCACCTTAGATGATTAATCTAAGTCCATTGAGTAATCCCACTGGACATGCAACTGAACTGGAGTTTATGAAAATGGGGGGAAATTTCCTCCCTCTCAAGAGAAAGCCCTAGGAAAGGAAATATCTTCTTCCTTCAGATATTATCGCATTCACAATGTGATGACTGGAACAGCTATAACCATCTTGCTGCCAGCCAGATGATGAAAGTGAAAGTAAAAGTCACTCAGTCAGGTCTGACTCTTTGCGACCCCATGGACTATACAGTCCATGGAATTCTCTAGAGCAGAATACTGGAGTAGGTAGCCTTTCTGTTCTCCAGAGGATCTTCCCAACCCAGGGATCAAACTCAGGTCTCCCTCATTGCAGGCGGATTCTTTATCGGATGATGAGGTTAATATAAAAAATGGCAGAAGGGAGAAGCACAAAGAATATGGGATCTTGATGACATCATTAACCTAAGAAACAGCCAAGCCTGGCATCTATCCAAACTGGACCTTCAAGTACATAAGATAATGCATGTCCTTTGCTATGTTATACTGTGCTCAGTCGTGTCTGATTCTTTGTGACTCCTTGGACTGTAGACTGCCAGACTCCTCTGTCCATGGGATTCTCCAGGCAAGAATATTGGAGTGGGTTTCCTCCCAATGGATCTTTGCGACCCGGGGAGTGATCCCACGTCTCCTGTGTCTCTCACATTGAAAGATGGATTGTTTACTCTGAGCCACCCAGAAGGCCTATGTGTGTCCTTTATACATGCCCTAAGACAGTCTCAGTAGGATTTGCTGTTAGCTGCTTCTTAGGCTAGGACCTTACTTGATATAAGAACCCAAGCCAAGGGAAACTGGGACACTAAGGCCAGAGTGGACGCACACGCCACATTCAACACTGAACTGATGAGGCTCTTTCTAACTGTTCCCTGTAAACCTAGGATCAGTCCCAGCACGGTGGAGCCAGCTGAGTCTACAGGTGTGGAATTCCCAGCTTCGGCTGCCAGTCAAATTGCTGAGAGGGCACAGAGCCAGGCAGCCCATTATAAAGGCCCACTCCAGGGCTTCCAGAACACAAATGTCCAGGCCAGTTGGGCACTCCCCCTTCCCTCTGGGGGCCTCCCCTCAGCCTCCTCATCAGCCAGACCCCGCAGCTGCCAAGCATAGAGGCTGACTCCAAATGGGAACAGTGCTCCATGAAGCCCCTCTCAGAATGGTATATCCCTAAACAGCTGGGGCTTTGGGGCACTTGTCCCCTGTAAAAGTCCTCATTCCAGAGCAATGGAAATAAATGCACGCTGAAAAGCGTCATCTCTCCGACCCTCTGCTTGGCGTGCTGGGGTGGCAGGAAGGTTGAGTTGCACGTGTTTCAGATAGAAATCGGTATTTCTGACTCTAGGTATAAAAGCCTTCTGAGTTCTCAAGCTGTTTGTGACTAGTTCTCTTTCAACGGGATAGGCGGGCCAAAGATCATTGTTGTTTAGTCACTCAGTCATTTCTGACTCTGTTTGCAACTCCATGGACTGTAGCCCACCAGGCTCCTCTGTCCATGGGATTTCCCAGGCAACAACACTGGAACGGGTAGCCATTCCCTTCTCCAGGGGATCTTCCTGACCCAGGGATCAAACCCCCGTCTCCTGCTCGGCAGTCAGGTTCTTTACTATTGACCCACTAGGGAAGCCTCAACAAACATTAGTATTGACTTAATTACCCATCAGAGATGCACAGAATGCCCAGAACAGAAAAGTACATCAGAAAACACATCTCTCAGTTTAATGGTGAGGAAACAGAGGTCTAGAAATTTGAGAGGAGTTCACGGTACCACACAGTCAGTGATTGAAGCAGGGCTAGAGTCCAGGTCTTTTCACTCATGGTCCCTGTTTTTTCTTTCCTCAGATATGACAAAGGTCTGGGTGGGCGTGTCAAGAACAGGTGGCTAATGCCTCCAAATTAACAGTGCTACTGCACAGGGCCCTGTGGGGACAAAGCTGCTTTTACACCTAGCCAATTTTTTTTTATCATAAATCATGAGCAACAGTGTTGGTGCATTGTGTTGCTCAGTGGCCAGTAAGCGCTTTTCTCCTAATCTGAGAAAGAAGAAAGGGGTTTTTTGCCATGGGCATGGAACCCAAGCTGCATGAGCAACGTGTCAGCAGATGGTGTGAGCACAGAGTTAGTGAAGGGCACCCTGGTGTGCAGCGGGCACACTGCTCCCAAGGACAGGCTCTGGGCATAGGCAGAGCCCCAGAGTCAACTCCATTCTGCTGTCTGGCTGCCCAGAGAGGGTCCTTAGATCACAGCCATGTTCACATCCAGTGGGAAGTTGGGTCAGCTCCTCAGAGTCAAGGAAACTAAAGACTACCTTGCCCCCAAGAGGATCACAGCCCTCAGTGCAACCTCCTCCCTCTTGACCCATAAGAGTGGGTGAAACTGGGCGTTTGAATTTTTATTATCCAACATGGTGTCACTATGACAAACCTAGACATCGTATTAAAAAGCAGAGACATCACTTTGATGACAAAGGTCCATATAGTCAAAGCTACGGTTTTTTCAGTCGTCATGTACAGATATGAGAGTTGGACCATAAAGGAGCCTGAGTGCTGAAGAATTGATGCTTTCAAATTGTGGTGCTGGAGAAGACTCTTGACAGTCCCTTGGACAGCAAAGAGATCAAACCAGTCAATCCTAATTGAAATCACCCCTGAATATTCATTGGAAGGACTGATGCTGAAGCTCCAGAACTCCACCTGATGTGAAGAGTTGACTCATTGGAAAAGACCCTGATGCTGGGAAAGATTGAGGGCAAGAGGAGAAGGGGGTGACAGAGTGAGATGGTTGGATGGCGTCACTGACTCATGGAACATGAGTTTGAGCAAACTCAGGGAGATAGTGAAGGACCAGGAAGCCTGGTGTGCTGCAGTTCACGGGGTCACAAAGGTCGGACATGACTTACCGGCTGAACAGCATGGTGTCACAACATACCATGGGAGAGGGGGAGGAACGTCCCACAGAGTGGAGAGCTCCCCGCTTGGTGCAGCACCCCCATTCTCACCTTCTCCCCAACTCCCTGCAGGAGCTGACACAGGGGGTTTGTAGACTATTCTGAACCCTGAGATTACAGAACGAGGGAGGACCTCAAAGATGACCCTGGGAGTTCCAGTGAAGGACTCTAGGGCAGGAACTAAGTGTTAGGGACAAAATTAAGATTTCAGGTTTTCAAGCCCAACCTGCAGGAATTCTTATTCAGAAGGCTCAAAAATCTGTATGTTTAAGAAGCTCTCGGGTGACTTCCCAACCACGGCAGTGAGTCAGTACTCCCTCCACAAGAGACGAACCTGTGGTCCAGCGGTCCCAGTCACTCAGCCTGGGAGGGCACAGCACCACAGAGGTGACAGGCCATAGACACGACTCCTTCTAGTGGGGCTGAGTATTAGTTCTGCACCCCACTGGCTGGGAGACTTCGGCAAAAGTCTCCTCAACACTCTGACCCAGAAATTCCACTATTAGAAATTCTCAAGAGGCCACAGGGCTCTGGCAGCAGTTTGTGACAGGAAAGGACTGGAACCAACATAATTTCCCATCAAGAAGACACTAGTTGTATGAATTAAGGCACATCCATGCTCTGGCACACTATGAAGATTCTACGTGGAACACAGCGTAACAGCAGCTCTGCACGTGCTACCATGAGCAGTGAAAAAGGCAAGGTGTGGTCCAAGGCTCACATCTGTACCTCCAACCCTTCCTGCCCGCCTCAGTGGCCTCTTCCTTCTCCCTTCACCCTTATGTTCTCCAAAGGACCTCAGCCTGGTGGATTCCATCTCACAAATGTCCCTGGATTCGTGCACTTCCATCCATGCTGCACCGTCTCCGCGTGGATTCCTGCAGCATCTTCCCAACCCAGTCTCCATGACACATCCTTACATGCAGATCTGACTACTCCAGTCCCTCCACCATTAAATTCCTTCAGTGTTCACCACTGCCAATGCTTCAACAGGGCCCAGAAAGTCATTCCTGGCCCCTGCATCCTTCTCCAGCCCCATCTGCTGCAACTTTCCATTCTCTCACCATACATTTTTAAGTCTTAAGAGGCATCACATCTTCCCTTTTACCCCCATATGTGATGCACCCTTCCTCCCTGCCCCCCTACACACACTCCTTATTTAGCTAAGGTATCATCTCCTTTATAACTTTTCCTTAATCCCCTCCCTCCCACCATGCCGAGTCCAGATGCTCCCATGATATCCCCTTGCCTAGTCCATGATAACATGTTCCTTGCCACTGTCATTGCATGATTCCTTCTCCACACATTTCAGGGCAACTTAAGCTCTAGGAAAGGAGATGCTGGGTCTATTTCATTCGTAGGTCAGGGTCCAGCACTACCATGAAGCAGATGCTTAATAAGTATTTGTCTGATGAATAAATAATAATATTCACTGTGCATGCATGTGTGCTAAGTTGCTTCAGTCATGTCTGACGCTGTGCAACCCTATGGACTGTAGCCTGCCAGCCTCCTCTGTCCACGGGGATTCTCCAGGCAAGAAAACTGGAGGGGGTTGCCATCCTCTTCTGGGGGATCTTTCTGACCCAGAGATCAAACCTGTGTCTCTTATAGCTCCTGCACTGGTGGGTGGGTTCTTTACCACTAGCACCACTTGGGAAGCACTCAGTTCAGTTCAGTTCAGTTGCTCAGTCATGTCCGAATCTTTGCGACCCCATGAATTGCAGCACGCCAGTCTTCCCTGCCCATTACCAACTCCCAGAGTTTACCCAAACTCATGTCCATCGAGTCGGTGATGCCATTCAGCCATCTCATCCTCTGGCGTCACCTTCTCCTTCTGCCCCCAATCCCTCCCAGCATCAGGGTCTTGTCCAATGAGTCAACTCTTCGCATGAGGTGACCAAAGTATTGGAGTTTCAGCTTTAGCATCAGTCTTTCCAATGAACACCCAGGACTGATCTCCTTTAGGATGGACTGGTTGGATCTCCTTGCAGTCCAAGAGACTCTCAAGAGTCTTCTCCAACACCACAGTTCAAAAGCATCAATTCTTCAGTGCTCAGCTTTCTTTTATAGTCCAACTCTCACATCCATACACGACCACTGGAAAAACCATAGCCTTGACTAGATGGACCTTTGTTGGCAAAGTAATGTCTCTGCTTTTTAATATGCTATCTAGGTTGGTCATAACTTTCCTTCCAAGGAGTAAGCGTCTTTTAATTTCATGGCTGTAGTCACCATCTGCAGTGATTTTGGAGAACAAAAAAATAAAGTCTGAAACTGTTTCCACTGTTTCCCCTACATTATATTAAAAATTATCTGAGCTAATCAGTGGTAAACTCTGTGTGACAGGTGCTGAGGACAGAAAGATGAAACAGTGTCTAGGACTTTGTTTTTAATGTCAAATAAGTACAGGATGGATCTTTTCCTCCTGTCGTATATTACACCATCCCAAGTTCTAAATAGTACTGGAGAGACACACAACATCACACAATGGTAACTCAAAGCCAATGAAATAGGGTAGAGGAAACAGATACCATCATAGAGGTAAAAGAATTAACATTCAAATTCTCCTTCAGAAAAACACAGACAATTTTGAAAGTTTATTTACTTTTTCAATCTATGAAGAGCATAACCTGAGAAAAATATTATTTGGAGAACACTAAGTAACCTACAGATCATTTACTAGTGTTGAAGATCAGTATTTCTCTAAATGTATTTAGATTTCATGCAAGAATATAAGGCTTTCCAAGTGGTGCTAGTGGTAAAGAACCTGCTTCCCAATGCAAGAGACATAAGAGATGCAGAGTTTGACCCTTGGGTTGGGAAGATTCAGGGCATGGCAACCCACTCCAGTATCCTCACCTGGAGAATCCTATGAACAGAGGAGCCTGGTGGGCTATGGCCCATAGGGTCACACGGAGTCAGACACAACTGAAGTGATTTGGCACACACACACGATATAAGCATCCTCTTTTTTAAACTTCTTTCTTTATTCCAGTTTTATTGAGATATAATTGATATATAGCCTTGCCTTGTATTCACTTAAGTGTAAAAGATAATGGCTTGACACAAGTATATATTATAAAATGATTATAAGAAATGCAGTTAATATGTATCACCTTACATGGTCACATTTTTTTTTCTTGTGACAACTCACCTTTTTCTGTAGGGCACCCATCACGATTTGCAAAAGTATGTTTAGCTGAGCATTTATTTGTTGAATATTTAGCTCTGCCATTTGCCTTTAAGATATGATAAAGGTAAGAATAATTACTATCTTGTAACACCAGAACCCAGCATGTGTCCCACCACTTGGTAGGTGTTCAGTAAATATTTGTTCTCTGAATGAATGAATACACACAACGCAGCATGGGAGCTTGCTCATCCTTGGAAAAATACTGAGCATTAGATAGGAGAAAGTCATCATGAAACCAACCTGATGAAAGACAAAAAAATGAAGAGTGAGGATGAGCCAAGGTCACAAGTGAATCAGTTTATTTTTTTTAATGGAGAGACAACCAGAAATATGATTCCAAGAGGAGAGACGCTATGATAGACCACCGACCATCCATTCAGAGCATTGTTATCCCACTGAGCTGTAAATAAAATTCTGCTTACCTAAACAGAGCTAGTGAGCTTATGTGTTGTTCATGTTTTGCTTAGATGAGAACACCACGGCTGCCCCGTCAGCCTCCATGTTCAACTATCCCAGTCAACTGCCGACTATAATTAGGGAGTGCTGGGGAAAGGGCATTGGAGAGAAATCAGCGTGCATATTTTGTCTTCCATTGTGGCTGGCTCATTTGAATGATAATGTATTGCAGTCTGGGGTGCAACGCGACTGCGCTGAATAATGAGGCAGCCCTGGACTCAGGTACCTGAGCTGCCGGTTAGTAGCCGGCAACAAAGCAGGGACAGCATCTTTGGGCAATAAAAAGATGATCTCAGTGTGGCAGGAGGCAGATGCTAGGAAATACCCCACTGCAGGCACCACCGGGAGCTTCCATCATTGAGAGCTTCATTTACTTTATTCATGGTCATTGTACCAGCTGAGAGACTTAAAAGCATCTGGCTGGTGGCATCCTGAGGTGATGAAACATGTGGGGGAGGGAAGCGGGGGTGGGGGGGAAGGCCAGAGGAGGTCCAGAATCCCCATCCCCAGGGGACACTTAACACCCATGAGCCTGCTATTTGTATTCAAGGATTCAGAGAAAAGCTTGGCTCAACTCAGGAGACAGAGCCAGATGACAGCTGAAGGGCTCTACCAGTTTGAGGATTTTCAAATATCCCTTTATTTTTGTTAACATGGACATCCCTTGTAAGAAGCCCACCCTTGTGTAGACACGTGGTCTTGGAAACCTGAAGCCAGGAACCAAAAGCAGCATGGTAGGTGCTTCAGAGTGTAGTTTCTAGATCCAGACTGCCTGAGTTTGAAGCCTGGCCCGCCTCTTACCAGCTGTGGGATAGTTGTGTGCCTCAACTCCTCCATCTACAAGATGCAAAGATGATAATAGCAATTCCCCTTCTCCAGGGGGTCTTCCCAACCCAGGAATCAAACCAGGGTCTCCTGCATTGCAGGCGAATTCTTTACCATCTGAGCCACTAGGGAAGCCCATAATAGTATCTACCTCCTACGAAAGTTTGCTGTAAGGTAATTGTGTAAATCAGTTAAAGCAGTTGAAACAGTGCCTCATACATATTTCAGTTCAGTTCAGTTCAGTCGCTCAGTCATGTCTGACTCTTTGAGACCCCATGAACTGTAGCACACCAGGCCTCCCTGTCCATCACCAACTCCCAGAGTATTCTCCATGTTCCAAACCCATGTCCATCGAGGTGGTAATGCCATCCAACCATCTCATCTGCTGGCGTCCCCTTCTCCTTCTGCCCTCGATCTTTCCCAGCATCAGGGTCTTTTCAAATGAGTCATCTCTTTGCATCAGGTGGCCAAAGTATTGGAGTTTCAGCTTCAGCATCAGTCCTTCCAATGAACACCCAGGACTGATTGATCTCCTTTAGGATGGACTGGTTGGATCTCCTTGCAGTCCAAGGAACTCAAGAGTCTTCTCCAACACCACAGTTCAAAAGCATCAATTCTTCAGCACTCAGCTTTCTTTATAATCCAACTCTCATCTATATATGACCACTGGAAAAACCACAGCCTTGACTAGACATATTAAATGCCTGATAAATATTAGTTGGGCTTCCCTGATGGCTCAGACGGTAAAGAATCTGCCTACAAAGCAGGAGATCTGGGTTCAGGGGTTGGGAAGATCTCCTGAAGAAGGAAATGGCTACCCACTCCAGTATTCTTGCCTGGAGAATCCCACGGATAGAGGAGCCTGACAGGCTACAGTCCACAGGGTCGCAAGAGTTGGACACAACTTAGCGACTTAACCACCACCAAGTTATGTTAGTGACTTGGAGCTGGAGGAGGGAGTGACAATAGGCAAAGTTATGTTGAATCTGTACTTGGACACCTACGCTGATAAAGACATGCTGACACCAATCCTGTACCCTTCCGCGTCCTGAGTTTCAGAACCTCACAGGAGCAGTGAGCCTGCAGCTGCTCCCTGCCCCCACCTTTGGTGCTCACGCCCCACCCCCACTTTCATTCAGTCATTTCTAAACGCTTTTTCACACAGGAGTGCGGGCCCACTCCAGCGGGCTCCACCGTCCCAGTGACGGGACACACCTTCTCCCTCATCTCCCTGGCTTGTCAGTTGAGCCCAGATGCGTGAATGGCAAAGCAGGCCTAACTGGAGCCCAGACAGTGCTCATCATCCTGTCACCGGGACAAAGGAAGGAAATTCCATTATGTCACCTTCTACAAGCAAGAGACAGCCACAATTTCCTCATAAACACTGTACTGACACTGTTATGATGTATCTCAAGCACTTCTAATCAGTATGGAAGCGAGAGACTACGGAAGCTCTTCAGCCTCAAAGGCGCAATTCAGTGCTCTCCTGTTGTTATTGAAATGACCTGGCTAAGAGCATCTACCGCTTTCTGCACCCATCACATCATATATATATATGATATGTCAGTTATTCTGGGTGAACACAGAAATCAGAAATATTTAAATTCAGTTACCACATTTTCACCTGTATTTACTCACTGTCCTTTCTGTATTTCTTCTCCTACAAATTATAAAAACGGAAAAGATTTTTATTTCTCCAATTTTGAAAAGGAAAAGTGCTTTCATTTTTTAAGTTGTGAAGAGAGAAAAGGCTTTTCTTTCTGTAACTTCTTACCAATAGCAGCAATTTGGGCTTGGGTTTCTAAAGGTTTGGTCAATACTATCCAACTATTAAAGTGTTTTTTTTTTTTTGTTTTGTTTTGTTTAACACTGGCTTGTTCTCTGTCTACAAATTACTTATTAATTATAAAGGTAACCACCTTAACCATGTGATCAAACTTAAAACATCACCAATAAGAGAACAAACTGACATCATGTACCTCCTGATATGATATACTCAGAAAGAAAGAACACCACTAAGTGATACTCCTGCCAACACAGTCATAACTCAAGTTAAATCATGTGAAAATATCAGACAAATTCAAATTGAGGGAAATCTATAAGACAACTAGACTCTACTCTTCAGAAAAGTCTATGTCATGGAAAAAAAAAAAGCCAGACTGAGAAACTGTTCTAGATAGAAGGAGACTTACGAGGACTGTATGTAAGACTGCAGTATTGGATCAATGCTAAATTTCAAGAATTTGACGGTTTTATAAGAGACTGCTTTCTTCTTAGAGATACATATGAAAGTATTGGGGAAGTAAAGTCTGCAACTTACTCTCAAATGGCTTATTTTTTATTAATGTGTATATTTTTATTATTTATACACATAATATATATGTATATTTATGTGTCCTCTTAAGTCTCCTTCTATCTAGAAGTTTCTCAGTCTGGCTATTTTTCTTTTTCCATGACATAGACTTTTCTGAAGAGTAGGGCCTAGTTGTCTTACAGATTTCCCTCAATTTGGATTTGTCTGATATTTCCACATGATTTAACTCACGTTATGACTGTGTTGGCAGGAGTATCACTTAAGTGGTGTTCTTTCTTTCTGAGTATATAAGGACAAATATATATATAGAGAAAATGAATATGGAAAAAAATTAACAGTTGATGAGCCCATTTAAAGGATAAATGGAAGTTTGCTGCACTATTTTTACAACTTTAAGTTTGAAGTTTTCAAAATAACAAGCTGGGGTAGGGGCATGATGAGAGTCTATTTACCAAGTGAAGATAGAATATCAAAGAAAATACAGAAGAATATCTTTCTAACATTAAAAGTAGGAAAGCATTTCTTAAACAGAACACTAAACTCACCAAGCATAAAAGAAATGTTAGTAAATTATATTACACTGTAATTAAGAATTATTTTCACCAAGTGAAACTTTAAAAGGTAAAAAGTCAAGTCAAATTTGATTAAAGATATTTGCAACATACAAACCTACAATGTTATGGTATCCAGAATATATAAAGAATATTTTTACACTAAGTCAAGAGAAAATCAAGCAAAATAAAACAAGTATTTCACAGTAGAGGAAATACATTGTTCATAAATATAAGAAAAACTGCTCAACTTCAATAGTGATCAGGGAAATTAAAATGAAGACAAGAATAAGGTAACAATTTTCACCTAGAATGGCAAAACTTAAGAGGATAATTCCATGGCCAGAGGAGCCTGGTGGTCTACAGTCCATGGAGTCATAATGAGTCAGATGTGACTGAGCTACTGAACACGCACACAAAACATTTAGATCAACAAATCATTATATCCTGGCAAAGTGAAAGTGTTAGTCACTCCGTCATGTCCGACTCTTCAACCTCATGGACTGTAGCCTGCCAGGCTCCTTTGTCCATGGACTTCTCCAGGCAAGAATACTGGAGTGGGTTGCCATTCCCTCCTCCAGGGGATCTTCCCAACCTAAGGATCAAACCCAGGTCTCCTGCATTGCAGGTAGATTCTTTACCATCTGAGCCACCAGGAAAGCCCATATCCTAGTAAATGAGAGTGTAAATTAGAATGGTCACTTTGGAAAGCAATTTGGCATTGGTTTTCACTAGCTGCTCACCAAATCTACTTCATTTTTCTCCTGGATACACAGAAAGACTATATTTCCCAGCCTCATTGCACTTAGGTGTGGCCATGTGACTGTGTTCTGGCCGATGGAATGTAAGCAGAAATGACCAATGCCACTTCTCTGACTTGCCAATAAAACTTCCTTTGGGACTGGCCGGACTCTCACTTTCCCATCTGTTAGCTATTTGTACATTCCCAGGATGACTTTGGATACCTCATTTTCAAAATGGGAGGATTCTGTCATCCTGAATTCCTGAATGACTTGGTGGAATGAAGCACACCTCCTCACTCCACCCCCATCCCATCTGCAAATATCCTTTACATGAATAAGATTCCTTTTATTGTGCTAAGTCTCTGACATTTTGTTTTCTGTGACAGCAGCTAGTGGTACTTTATAAATACAGGCTTTAAGTTAAACATTTGCATATGTTACAATCCAGAAATTCAATTCTAAATAAATGCCCTAGAGAAATTCTTACACATGTATACAAAGAGGCATATCTAAGAATGTTCTTAGCAGCACAGGTTGATATAGATATAAACTGATATAGATTGAAACAAAATGGAAAAGTAAATCAAGGTTAAAAAATTCACACAATGAAATATTATACAGAAGTCAAAGCACAGCTACACACAAGATGAACTATAAAAATATAAACTTGAGGGGAAAAGGTAAGCCCTAGAAGACTATATAAAAGCTGTCATACTGAATAAGAAATTCAAAAACAAGTAAATCTAAACAATTATATTAGTCTTTGTTGTTGTTGTTGTTTAGTCACTAAGTCATACCTGACTCTCTTGTGGCCCTATAGACTCTAGTCTGCCAGGCTCCTCTGTCCATGGGATTTCCCACACAAGAATACTGAGGTGGGTTGCCATTTCCTTCTCCAGGGGATCTTCCCAACCCAGGGGTTGAACCCACCTCTCCTGCATAGCAGGCAGATTCTTTACCACGGAGCCACCTGGGAACCCAATTATTGTCTAAGCATTCATATATTTGTATTAAAACCACTTTTTAAGATAGGGGAAAGCTACACAAAAAATTCAGGAGTGTGGTTACCTCTTGCTGTAGCTGACATTCAAAATGAAACTGTTGGCAACAACCATCAAAATGGTCATCAACTGGAACCAGTTGTGGGGCGGTTGGGGGGGGGGGGCGGGCGGGGAGCAGGCCAAGGATGAGATGAGAAGACACTCAAAAGAAAGTTCAAATTATCAGTAATTTTCTATTTCCTGAAATGGGTGGAGGGTTTATGGACTCCATTCTATCACTCTAAAATACACATTAATGTTGCATATATATGTATGTTTATTTTAAAAGGAAGTACATTAATTAACCTCTGTCCTCATATATTACCCAGCTCTTATGAATTTCCAGGTTCTACTTCTGAGTGGGAAAGGCAATCATCTTTGGGTATTTAGGTTATGCACAGCACAAGGGAATATTACCCAAGACGGTGCCAAGGCAGGTAAATATTCATTTATATGAGAATGTGTGCATGGCACAAAGACTTGGCTTCAGGACACGGAGGGCTCTGGAGCAGCTGACACACCTCACCCTAACACCTTCTAACATCTCACCCCCTCATCCTCCAAGCTATACTCGGGGAAGTGGCCAGGCACATCTCCCTGGTACCCACCCTCATCTCATATCCTACCCTGTGTTACTTCTCTCACTTGCTAACCCATCTTGAAGCTTTGCCCCTCCCCCTGCCAATTCTACATGGGGAGGAAAAGGGAATTGATATAGACACATTGCCGTAGGCATGGGCACCCTGCCTTAGCAGGTGGTGGGCAGGCACGAGAAAGGTCCATGTGTGTACACAGCCAGGCACTGGATTACCCAGAGAGCCAGGGACAGTTCACTGCGTATGCTTAGTCAGGTTATGCAATAATATTCTAACCTAGTTTCTATTATTGCTATTGTTATGCTTGTTTGACTTTTCTTGAGGAAATGGGACTAAGGATGAGTGGAGAGCTCTAATCTTTCAAACCAAGTCCCTGGCCTCCTTAAAACTTGTTGGTGGTGGGTGTCCTCTCCTCAGGCTACTTGGTCTGATATTCTAGTCTGCTCTAATGTGTTCAGTAGGGGCCAAGGGCTTGATGTTTATTCCTCACAAAAAGTATTCTGACTGGAGGCTTCTGAAAACAAGCCCTTCATTCAAAAGAATGATGCAAACACAGGGATTCTGAGCAGCAGGGCCAGCCCACGACAGAGCTGTTCCTTATGAGGGTTCCTTTGCAACTTTTCGTGGTTCATACATTTGAGAGGCAGGCACCAGCTCCGCTCCTTTGAAAGATGGCCCTCAGATTAGAAAAATTAGACAAAGTTGTGAGATTCCCAAAGACTTTCCAATAATAATAAATGAATCCTCTCACATCTCACACACTCTCCTCTGAGATGAGATAGGAAGCATGAGTTTGCTCCTGAAACTGCTGTTTCTTTTCTGAATGTGACCTTGGGTAAATCACTTGTCCTCTTTGCCACTCATTTTGCTCTTCTTTCCAGTGTGGATAACAACAGTACCCACCTCACAAAATTCTCTTGAGAATTAGATAAACATACCATGTATAAGGAAATGGCAGCCCACTCCAGTATTCTTGCCTGGAGAATCCCATGGACAGAGGAGCCTGGTGGATTACAGTCCGTGGGGTCCCAAAGAGTCAGGCATGATTGAGCGACTTAACAACAACCACCACGTATAAAGGGGCTTCCCTAGCAGCTCAACGGTAAAGAATTTGCCTGCCAAAGTAGAAGACCTGGTTTGATCTCTGGGTGGGGAAGATATCCTGGAGGAGGAAATGGCAACCCACTCCAGTATTCTTGCCTGGGAAATCCCATGAGCAGAGCTGGCGCGGGCTATAGTCCATGGAGTCACAAAAGAGTCACACGACTTAGCAACTAAACAACAACAGCCATGCATAAATGGCTTTCCCTGTAGTTGGGTATGCACTAGATATTAATAAATGCCATCTACTTTTATTATCACCAATCTTAAACATAAAGCTCTCAGTTTTTACATGGCTAAGAAGATATATTTGAATTCTTCATGAGGTGTCCCAGTTTCCCCATCCCTCCTACTCATCTGCCCATCTGCAGTCCTCTTATCTAATGCAAAAGCCATCAAGCATTAAGACAAGCTGGACTCCATGGTCAGACTGCTAAGATTCAAGTCTGAGCTCTGCCACTCCCCAGCGAGGCACTTTGGGAAATGTGCTTAACCTCTTGTTTCCTCAGTTTCCCCACCTGCACAAAGAAGGTAACAATAGTATATAGCCTTTAGGGATGTCATGGGATTAACTGAGATAATATTAATACGTGGAAAGCATTTAGAACCATGCCTGGTGCATAATTGGAGAAGGAAATTGTTACCCACTCCAGTATTCTTGCCAGAAGAATTCCATGGACAGAGGAGCCTGGCGGAATGGAGCTTGGAGAGTTATGGCACTAATTGAAAGGAATTGCTTTTAATTGTGTTTGACTTGAATGGAAAGACACCAATGATAAGATTTCTTACAGAGTCCTCCCATCCGTGGTTTTGTGACGCCTTGGGTATATTCCTTAAAGTGAGCTTTTGTCACTAGCTATTCCTGTGACCAGTTATTCTTCTCTCTATGAACTAGATATAATAAAGTAGAATCCATAAAACAAAGGTTGGGCCCTGCTACCTGCATTAATCAGGTTTCTCCAGAGAAACAGAACAGAAACCAATAAAAGTTTGGCTAAACCCCAAGGAGTCAAAAATCCACAAATCTACATATGACTATATAATCAGCTTTTTGTACCCACCGTTTCTCCATATCTGAAGTTCCACGTCCATAAATTCAATCAACCTTGGGTTGTGCAGTATTTTGGTATGTATTTACTGAAAAAAAAGTCTGCTTCTAAGTGGACCTATGCAGTTTTTTGTTTTGTTTTGTTTGCTCGTTTTTTGGTTAGCCAAGCAGGAGCTTAATTCCCCAATTAGGGATCAAACTTGTGCCTTCTTCAGTGGAAGCACGGAGTCTTAACCACTGGACTTCCAGGGAATTCCCCAGACCTAAGACGATTAAGCCAGTGCTGTTCAAGAGTCAACTATGTACTGATTTAAATGTTAAACCTATCTGAAAAATACCTTCACAGAAACATCTAAAATAGTGTTTGACCAAATATCTGGGTACTGTGGCATAGCCAAGTTGACACATAAAATTAATCATCACAATATCAGATACCAAACTATTCACTATACCACCTACCCCAATGACACTTGTTTCCACACAATTCATAACCCTGCCTTCCGCATCAGACCCTCAAAAGCCTCCTATCCCCTTTGCCTCTAGACTCTGATGTGGACCAAGGTCCCAGTCAGCGCCTTTTACACCCATACCCAAGGAACATCCCAGTATGGTCTGAATTGCTCTCATGCCACTTTTTGGTTAAGTTGCTAACTCCACCCAGATTAACTCACAGATTTCTTTAAGTTCTTACATTTTTCTGTTAAGTGGATCATCAATCGGGAGAATAATACTCTGCCCTGTTTCTCAAGCAATCACTCTTTAAGCCAGAACTCTCATTCCCACTTGCCCTATGTGTTGACAAGCATCCGTTTTCCCTCAGGATCCTAGGAAAGGAGGGCAAGAGACGATGTCAACAAAGCCATTTGCCATGGCAGGTTCAAAGGGGTCAGGAAAACTCCCCCAAGGAAAGGAGTGTTCAGCCTGAAGTCAAAGAGTGAGCTAGAATCCGGTCGATGAAGAGCCGCTGAGAGCACAGGGCCTAGTGAAGGGGAGGGGGCTTGACCTGGGCCTCACCCTGATCCCCTAGCCCACCCCAGAGGGCACCTGCAGACCAGCCAGGGTCCCCATGGTTTCCAGGCCCTCACTGTCTGGCTACTTCAGCACTAGTAGGTGGGAGGTGGAGGTCGCTGGACTAGGGTGGTGGCAGAGACAGAGAGAAACGGAGAGATCCAGGGATATGTACAGGAAAGACGGACAGAACTTCATGAAGCAGGTGGAGGAAGGGGATGGAGATGTGGGGATGCATTCATTTTCATGCACCATGAACCGCATATTCATATGAACTTGACTCCAGAAGTGCCTCTCTCTGTCTTTCAAGTAGTTCTCTCTGCCTGCTCACCCAGAGACATCCTGACTGCCATCTCTGGTCAACCCAGACCTGAGATGGTGATAGATAGATGCCCAGGAGCACAGGGCCTCCCGGCCACAAAGTCCCCACACAGATGCCACCACGGGTCAGATCCTCAAGGGACCCTCCAGACAGCCTAGGAAACCAATTCAGTTCAGTAAGAAGGATAGGCTCCATGGGGTTGAGCTCTTGGTTAAAAAGGCTCCTTTCAGAATTTCCTTTCTCTTTTATTGCCTTCCCATAGAGGATTATAGAGAGCTGAAGTTTGTGAGTTGGATTACTTCCATCCATAAAAGAAAGAACATAAAGTCTTTTCACCCTAATCAGAAAAAAGTATCCTTTTGTCCCACTGTATTCATCAATACATCATATTTAACTGTTACAATTATTGACAGGTATATAAAACGTTTGGTGACAGCGAAAATTGCTTCCTATAAAGTGTTTATTCTTTTTTATTGATAATAAGTTGGCTTCCCTAGCCCTACCAAGAGAATAGAGGCCACTAACAGGAGATCAAATCCATTTATATGGCTTTCTACAATCTTCCCTTTTACGCTGGGGCTCTGTTCTAGGCCTTGTCTTTTAAATTTCAGCATCTGAGGGAGCTTGGAGCCCTTAAAGCGGGATCATATTACTTCTGTAATGAAGAAAGTATAATTCTAATAGCATCATTTACTACACCCTTTCATTTTTCTTCTTCAAGGCAGACTGTGCTCCTGTGTGCCTATGACTTGAATCTTTAAAACAGAAAATTTTCAACTGTAAAGGAATATTAATCAAAGGATCTGCCTGCATGGAGGGCCAGGTGGGCACCAGGCATAACAACAATAATACTGTATTAATGATAACTATAAATATAATTGCTACTTTGATTTAATGACTACTGTGTACCAGGCATTTCAGCAAAGCCACAATTTCCAGTTGTGCCTTCCACAAAGGTGTCTGGCTGAGTAGCAAGTGGGAACTGAAATCCACTTGTCGAAACCTTTGTCCTGGTGCAGGCCAGGAGTGCCTTTTCATAACGTGCTATTACGTGAGCCAGGAGATACCCTGCTTATAATGCTATTTCTGATTCCTAGGACATTGATGCATTTCATGACAAGGAAATACAAGCCTCAAAAACTGAAAACAACAAAATTCTGTAAAGCAATTATCCTTGAATTTAAAAATAAATTAATTTTAAAAAACTAAATAACTTATAAAAACTAGGAAAAAAAAAAAAACCTTATGCTTTCTCTCAAGCAATATTGCCTTTCTACAGAAAGAGAATTTACAGACTGAACTATTGTGATTTTCTTAATTCTAAGGGAATGTTGACGAGACATTGAATTGATTTGTGCAGCAAATGCATATTCATCTACTCACAAGATGGACTGCAGCAGAGTCTGCAGAGACTATAAGGCTGGTCTACTAGAGTCCACATCCTCGTGAGATAGACAAGTTGTCTGGGTGTGTGCATGCATGCTTAGTTGCTAAGTGATGTCCGACTCTTGCAACCCCATAGATTGTAGCCAGCCAGGCTCCTCTGTCTATGGGATTTCCCAGGCAGGAATACTGGAGTGGGTTGTCATTTCCTTATCCAGAGGATCTTCCCCACCCAGGGATCAAACCCCAAGTTTCCTGCATTGGCAGGTGGATTCTTGACCACTGGGCCACATGGGAAGCCTCTGTCTGGGTGAACAAACAAGCCTAAAGAATATAGGTCAGGTGGTAAAGAATCCGCCTGCAATGCGGGAGACCTGGATTCGATCCCTGGATTGGGAAGGTCCCCTGGAGAAGGGAAAGGCTACCCACTTCAGTATTCTGGCCCGGAGAATTCCATGGACTATATAGCACATGGAGTTGCAAAGAGTCAGACACAACTGACCAACTTTCACTTTCACTTTCAAGGAGGATAGGAGTTCAAAGGAGGGAGAAATTTCAGCTCCAAGATGCTCAAAGGGTATTCAAGGAGAGCCTTGAAGGATGAGAAAATTGGGTGCACAGAGATGGTGGCGGAAGTATGGGCAATGACAGGGATGCTGCCCCTGCAGCAACGAGATGGGGCTTCCATTATCCCTGTTCTGGCCTGACCCTTCTGGCCTCCTTTCTCGTGGAATCAGATGAATCCTTTATCTTTGGTGTTTTCCTTCCCAGCCAGGCACCATGGCCCACCATTGGCATTCCACCTCACACGCCAGCAACACCTGAGGCTCTGATGGAGGCCCCGTCCCCTCCTTTGCACCCACACTGGTCACTTGAGGCTTGTGAGAGAAAAGTCCCACAGTCATGTCCATGGTGCCCCCGCTTCAAGGCACCCCACCCTGGACCCTGAGCAGCAGCCCCCTTCACACTAGGAGCTCCCTTCACACTCACAGAAATGCTAAGTCAAAAGTGCAGCCTGTGGGCACTCTCCTCCCCTACCCTCGAGGCAGCCTCACCCTCTCTTCCTCCCTTGCCCTCACTGCCACCTAATAACCTGTGTCCCAGGTGTCCCCACCCCGCCGCTGCCAACTCTCCTGACAGAGGGGAGACTGGGCCCCACCTGCATCCACCGCCCTGGACCTTATTTCTGCCAGAGGTGTTCCGGGGATGTGATCCCCTCTGGGTATGAACCCCTCTTGCCTCCATTCTCAGCCCTCTTCTTTCACTTCCCTGTAGTCTAACCAGTTACATCTTGCTTCCCTCGGGCCAGCACTGCTGCGGGGGCCTGGGAGATGGCAGTGAACAGAGCAGACAGCCACGCACACCTGCACGGCCAGCAGTCTCAGCCACCTTGCCCCTTGCCGCTTCCTCCTCACCACTGACAGGCTCCAGGCTCCGTCTAAACATCAGCATCCTGGTGCAGCCTCCCAGCCTTCGCCTCTGCACTTTCCGTGCTTGAATGTCTTCCCTGCCTCAGCCCTCCACCGCCCTCCCGCCTTCCACCAACCACCCAGACCTGGAACCCTCCTGTATGCTCCGACCTGTCCTGCAGCTATCATTGCCCACTCACTATGAGAAACACCAGATTAATTTTCTGCCTCCTGAACCAGACTCTAAGACCTCTATGGCCCCAACCGCGGCCCGCCGGCCTCTGTGTGCCTGGCATTCAACAGGGAGCCCAGCCCATTGTCACCATTCCATGCATGTCAGTCGAAGCCTTAATGTGCTTAGCCGCTCAGTCATGTCTGACTCTCTGCGCATGGACTATAGCCTGCCAGGCTCCATTGTCCATGGGGATTCTCCAGGCAAGAATACTGGAGTAGGTTGCCATGTCCTCCTCCAGGGGATCTTCTCAACCCAGGGATCGAACACAGGTCTCCCACATTGCAGGCAGATTCTTTACCATCTGAGCCACCAGGGAAGCCTTATATACTTAAATATTATAGTTATATTAATAGCTTTCATATACACTGTGTGCTCAGCATTGTTTAAACATAGTTCTATAAACATTCTCCTAGTTAATCTTCTCAACAATCAATCATTCAAGATAAGTACTAAGGTGATTTCTACTCTTTCAGAGGAAGAAACAGAATTTTCGAGAAAATAAGCCACTGCCTCATTTCACTTTGCTAAAAACACGTAGAACCTGAATTCTGACCTCACTCTCTATGAACAATAGTGCTTGGCCATCACTCGCTAGGACCTTTCCACATGTCACCATAACATAAAGCATGTTTGGCCTTCCTAGGTGGCTCAGTGGTAAAGAATCTGCCTGCCAACACAGCAGACACAGGAGATGCGGGTTCAATGGAGTCACAGTTGGACATGACTGAGCGCGCACGCACACACACACGCACACACACACACACAAAGCATGTTTTATAGACAAGTGAATAATGAAAGAAACTAACACTTGAATGTCTACTGTGTGCCTGTACTTCATATACATACTTTTATTTAATTCCTATACCTCACTTTGTACCACACACCTATTTGATACTATTGTGCATAATTTGACTGATTTGACTGATGGCTCGGTGAAGTGAAGAAATTCACCCACGGTCACACCAGCTGGCAAATGTGGTGTCCGTTCCGTTCAAAGGGGTTCCCTGATCACAATGTGCTCCCCCTCCTTTCAACACAGGACCCAGAGTTCCCTGGCAGTAATCACTGAGGTCTTGGTACCTTCTGAGGAAACGTGGGCTGGGCCCACACCTTTAGAACAGTGAAAGATTCTCTTAATTTCTGCAATAGAATCAACTTCTTTCAAACTTCCTTTCATGGGGAGAAAGGAGATAAAGGTAGTCTAATTCTTCCCCTTTTCACACGTAAGGGGTTTTGTTTTGCTTTGCTTTTTGTGCCTCTAATTCTCATTGCTTTAAATACTAAAATCTGTACTAGATCTCATTGAGTTTTCAACATCGACTTCTGATGTTCTAAACTCAAGCCATGGTTTCTTTGCCTCTGGGAGCCATTATTTTGCCTGCAAGATGCCTTAAGCATTATCCTCAAAATATTGGGATGACGAAATGACCACAATTTCCCCCAGATCCAGACCTCATCTTAGAAAGAAGCAAGCAAAAGGATGGAGCAAGCCTCCGTTGGAGCGCAGACTTGAAAGAGACCAAATGTTTACCAGATAGAGACAATTCAAAATATGCAGGCGGGGGACCACTGACCCACCCAGAGGGGAGGAACAGGGGACACGGAAGGGTCCTGGGCTCACAAAGACAGCAGACTGATCTCAGGAAACAAAGAAACTGCATTTTCTGTGAGGAGAGGGAAGCGGTCTGAGCAGTCCCCAACCTCTGCCTTGTTCAAGCTTGCAGCTGCAGGATGAATTAGTCTGAAATGGAGAAGGAAATGGCAACCCACTCCAATACTCTTGCCTGGAAAATCCCATGGACAGAGGAGCCTGGCGGGCTACAGTCCATGGGGTCGCAAAGAGTCGAACACAACTTAGTGACTAAACCGTGGGAATTTACTTCCCCACACCCCCAAGCACTCCCCCTCTAACTCTTACATCCTCTCCACCCAATTCTGAGGGGCATTCAGTCCACGGGACCATGAGGCCCGGCTCTGCCTGAGACTTGGCAGAAATCCTCTGCTCCAGGAAGTGAACAGTTTTCCTCATTCCCACAAAGCAAAAAAAAAAAAAAAAGAAAAATATATGTGGTGAGAAATGCAGGGGTTGCCCTTATTGAGGTGGGTCCAGTGGTGATATTGACAAGTCCCGTCCCCAGCAAGTGGGACCTCCCCACAGCCTGGAAGAAGGAAGGGCAGGCTCTGCTGTGATCCACAGCTATAAGCACGTGGGCCGGCCAGGCGGCAGCGGGTCTGACTGCTGCGTTTCTCAGTCCTGAGTGAGCATCAGGAGTACCTAAGGCACTTGTTAAAACACAGCTGCCTGGACTCCACCCCCGGAGACTGTGATTCAGCAGGTCTGCAGCGGGGCCCATGAATTTGCATTCCTAACAAGTTCCCCTGGGGATGCTGCGGCTACTGCTGGTGTGAGCCCCACACTTCGAAGAGCACAGCCTGGTAGCTGTGCTCCGTCCCTCTGCTAAACAACAGGAACGCAGTGCGGATGACAGCATTCCTCAGGGCTTCCTTGTGTGGTTGTATAGCTTGTGCACTGTCCAACCGCACCTGGAATCTGAGGCGATGGGGGGCCCGGTCCTGAGTGCCTGCCCTACTAGCCAAGCCGTGGGCTCTGCCAGCGGGCTCTGTTGACCTGGAAAATGGTGCTCATGTGTCCAGAGAGAGCACCTTTGTACAATTTATCTACCTAAAAGGTATGTGTATGTGCGCATGTGTGTGTATGCTCAGCCACTCATTTGTGTCCGACTCTTTGCGACCCCATGACTATAGCCTGCCAGGCTCCTCTGTCCCTGGGACTGCCCGGGCCTGAATACTGAAGTGGGCTGCCATTTCTACTCCAGGGGATCTTCGTGACCTAGGGATCAAATCCTTGTCTCCTGAATTGGGAGGCAGATTCTTTATCACTGAGCCACCAGTGAGTATGTGCATATTAAGTTGCTTCAGACGTGTCTGACTCTGTGCGACCCCATGGACTGTAGCCCACCAGGCTCCTCTGTCCATGGGATTCTCCAGGCAAGAATATGGAGTGGGGTGCCATGCCCTCCTCCAGAGGATCTTCCTGACACCGTGATCGAACCTGCATCTCCTGCATTGGTAGGCAGGTTCTTTGCCACTAGCACCACCTGGCCCCCGCTAAAGAGGGTACCTTTTTCTAATCCGTGCAAAAGCATGCGTAGGTAGTGGTGGCCTTAAGAAATGCCCTTTAGCCACTAGAACACATAACAGGATATCAAATATGTTCCCACTCGGGGACCCCTGGGAGCCGCCAGGATCCCCATCTGTGGTGGGGAAGGGGTATGCCTTGGCATCCCCGCTCCCTCCTCTCCCTCACACTGAAGCTCTCTGATTACATGAGGGACAAGTCATCTCCACGGCCTTAAGGACAATCGGGACATGTGGTCTGTCACTTCCTGCACAACCTCAGATGACTAAGCAGGGGAACTGTGGCCACAGAAGGAATGTTCGACAGCTAACCCCTGTCTTGCCTGACAGCGGCCGCCCCGTATGAACACCTTCCATGTCCCAGCCAGGGTTCTAGACGCTTGCGGAGACGTGTCCTGAAGCAGCTCCCCCCACTCACTGCCCCCAATGGCCAGGGCGCCCCTCCCCTCTGTAAGGTCTTCTCTGCTGCCCCCAGCAGGCTGACCCTCTCAGCTGGCAGACCGTCCCTCTAGGATGCTTGTGCCATCTTCTGCCAGCTGAGCTGTGTGCCAACCAAGAGTCAGCTATGTGTGTTCCCAAACCCACTGATGCCAGCTGTGTGTGTCACTGTGCTGAAGTAATTTAATTAACTATCCTGTAAACTGGTGAAATACAAAACAAAAAGAGAACTTTTGTTTCCATGAAAATTAAGTTGATTGCTTTGGAAAAGCTCAATGAAGGCAAGTTTCCAAAAAAGATTACTGTCAAATTAGATAGCAATAGAGGAGACAAATGTAAAAGATTGAGGAGGGCCACGTGAAAATCTAAGAGAATGCCATACTCAGACTGCTTACCAAGCATCTCTGTTTAAAGACACTGAAGTTAGAACTGTAGATGAGGCGCTGAGGGAGCGGTCTACCCAAGAGAGATGAGGGGGGTCGGGAATCAGCAGAGCCTACACCCCAAAACAGGCTTTGGCCCTGAATCAAAAGGATGAGGAATTAATATACATTCATTCATTTTAAGTAAAAATACATTTAAGTCAATATCAGTAGCAGAGAAGGGCTTTCCCAGTGGCTCAGTGGTGAAGAATCCATGGGCAATGCAGGAGGCACAGGAGATATGGGTTCAATCTCTGGGTCAGGATGATCCCCTGGAGCGGGGCATGGCAACCCAACTCCAGTATTCTTGCCTGGGAAATCCCATGGGAATCCCAACAGAAGAGCCTGGTTGACGACAGTCCACAGGGTCAGGAGTCGGACATGACTGAAGGGACTAAGCGCGTGCACACAGGCACTGGAGCAGAGAAAGTGCTAGAAACAGCTAAACCAGCATGCCCGTTTCCAGCATCTGCCCTTTCCAGCATCATGACCTTGGATGAATAACTGTTCTGAGCCTCAGGATCCTCGCTGTTGGGAAGAAATCCTTGCAAGAGGAAAAAGGAAGGCACAAACATCGGTTGCTATCTTCAGCATTGCAGCCAGCATCCCCGTGCCCTCTGCACAGTGACCATGCTCCAGGGTCTGTGTGGGAAAACCACCCTCCCTTGGTCTCAGCCTGGACCTTCCAGCAGCAGAACACCCGGCTCCGGAGGAGCCAGCACATAAGCCATGTACACAGCCACTGAGATTGCCTCAAGGATGGTACATGGCTCAAGTCTGGGCAGTCAGGACTAGACTCCCCGCTCAAGGATTTTAAGTTATCAGGGAACTGGCTATTCTCCTCCTCTGGCTTGGACATGGTGATGATGTGAGTCTGAGGGCAGCCTGAAAAATTGGAGGACAGAGTCAACTCAGAAGAGACAGAGCCAGGAGTGGAATTTGGGGGAGACTGTGGACATCACTGCACAACTGACTCAAGCCAGTCCTGAAGCCAGACTTTCAGGTGCGTGAGCAAACACTTATTTCACCTTAAGACAATTCGGTTTGGGAGCCTTCATTTATTTTCCCCAGAAGATGACCCTAAGACAAAGACTCACCCATAAGGCATTTATGTGGGAGGTGATGGTAGGAAACATGGGAAGGGGAGTAGAGTGAGACAGAGAAGGGAAGAAAGCCAGGGACAGAGGCATTATCTAGCAGGTGTCACTGAGGGCTGCATGGGTGGAATCTGGGAGAAGCTCTGGGAAACAGTGAGAACACACCTCTCAGGGTTATCCCAGCAGAAACTCCAGGATGCAGGATATTTATCCATGGGGTCCCATTGTCAAGGCTAAAGTTTGCTCGGGGCATGAATGAAAGGCATTCCCTCCCTGGCACTGCTGGCCTGACCTGAGCTTCCAGAAAAGGTCCAAGATCCTCAGACGAAAAGATCAGGAGCTGGCAGCGGGGTGAGTGTTCATGGAAATGATGGGGTCAGCAGAAGAGAGGCTGGTGCCAGCGGTTTCTGCTAGAGCTAGGCTCTCTAGTACTTTCCAGAGTAAGATCTCATTGGTATTATAAGATGCTCAAGGCCATGCTTGGGACGCAGTAAGCACTCCAAAGCTACAATCATCATCAATACTGTTATTATCACTACTGACTAGTAATGAGCATTATGAAGACCCAGCTTGTGATACGAGTATTGCCTTTGCAACCTAAGAACTCTTTAGGTAGACTAGGTAAAGAAGTGACGTCACAAAGGACATCCCTCCCCAGGTTCTTGGGTACCAGTGCCAACTACAGCTGTGGGTTTGAGGATGCCACCTGTTGCCAGGCCCCTCCTGCCACAGAGGATAGCAGAAGCCCTCAGCCAGCCTCAGCTCAAACAGTCCCTCAGTCACTTGTCACCAGGCTTCCTAAACATGTGCAGAAAAGGTGGGGGAGGCCGTTGGGAGGGGCTTGATTATATAGGTTGAGATGGTATATACAAAGAGACTCTGTGTCCTCTTTTTCCCCAAACTTTGTTGCAGCTCCTGTTTTCCTTCTTCAAGTGGGGGTAAAGAAACTGATATAATGTTGAAGACTATGTGATTTAGATGATTCAGTCGGTAAGTCGTATCTGACTCTTGCTACACCATGGACTGTAGCCCACCAGGCTCCTCTGTCCATGGGATTCTCCAGGCAAGAATACCGAGGTGGGTTGCCATTTCCTTCTCCAGGAAGACTATGACTCATGAATAATTAATTGATTAGAATAAGCATACTTAAGTATTTCAAAGGTTTGGTCCAAGAGGTTTCACTACAATCACACAAATATTTGTCAGGAATAAAGATTTGGCCTCATTGAGGGCATGCCCAGTTGATCTGTTTGGACCTTGAAGATGGGTTTGGGGCGCAGAGCCAGAGCAGCTGTGTGGGTTTGGGCAGGATCCATCCACTCCCTAACTGGCTGGACAGTCTCCCCTCTTCCTGCATTCCAGTGGCTCCTGAACCCTAGGGTCTTGTGTTCCAGGCACATTTGTAAGCACTTTACTGCCTGTGAGATAAGAACTTTTATTATCCCCATTTCACAGATGAAGCAACTGAGGTATCAAAAGAGCACACATGGGGAATTCCCTGGCAGTCCAGTGGTTAAGACTCCGTGCTTTCAAGGCAAGGAGCGGAGGTAGGATCCCTGGTCAGGGAACTAAGACCCCACATGCTATGTGGTATAGCCAAAGGGGTGGAGGGAAAGAGCACACAGGTAGTAAATGGTAAAGCCAAGACTTGAATCCAAGTGTTCTGGTTCCAGAGGCCACCGTGCTCTGTGCTTCAGAACATCGTGCTTTGAACACACAGTTTATCAAATCCCAGGTTAGGTACAAGGCTTTTCCCCATAACCAAGAGATTGGAGATGTCTTCTCATCTTATCAGCCTTCTCAAGGCTGCCTGAAGCCTTCCTCTGTCCCCTTGTATGCCATGTCACGTGCAGCCTAAATACAGTACACAGTGAATCTTGTTGGTTTACTGTGTGTGTCCTTCATAGAGTCCTACACATTCAATATCTGGGGTGTCCTTCAGGGGGCCGCCATTCTTGCAGTTGTTTCCTGCAAGCCCCACATAAGTAGGACAGGGCTATTCTCTTAGCCTCCTGAATGGCATATGCTGCAGAAAAGTTAGACGTCACGTTTTTGAAGAGTTAAGGCAAAACTTCTTAAAGGAAGTTGGGGAAGGAGAAAGGACATTAGCAGCTTTGAGCACATGTACAATCAGCCAGACAGAAATTCAGGTGGCAGCTCTACCTAGTGACATTAGGAAAGTGACCATCCTTTATTTGACAGAGATGTTGCAAGAGTTTAATAAAAGGACCGAGGTGAGGCTGGGGCCAAACACAGCATACAGTAGCCTTCCGATAAGGGCTCATTCCTTTCTTCTCTCTTGATAAAGGAAAGAAGCACAGCATGTGGAAGGTTATTCCTCTTCCAATTCCAGGAATAATGGAAATGGTTTTGCTGATGTCATGGGAAGAGAAGCCCCATATGGGAATGGATGCCGTCTGGGGAAGAGCTTTCTGCTCAGCATCTACACATTGTGCGGGCGTTCCTTACCTCCAGACTTCCAGCAAGTCCGGGCTATAAAATTATCAGTTGTTTATTCAACTAGGGGAGACAGGGTGGGGACAGGATTCTTTGCTTGGGGCCCCTCGTCCTCAGCCCACACGCTCACCTCCTGGGACTGCAGCTTTGGACTGAACGTGAACCCTGTAGTTTGTGAGTTTGTTTGCTTTGGGCAAATAATGACTTCCTGTTTCTTAGAAGACAGAGCAAAGCTTCCCAAGGTTTCTCTGCCAGGCAGAGTTTCCACTAAATGACAGGAATGCTTGTGGGGTAAACAGAACGGAGACACAGAGATGAGGCCCGCCCACTGAGCAGCCCCAAGACGTGCAGTTGGGGGTTGAGATATAGATAGGACATCTCAGCTTCCCAAGCACCCAGGTTTTAATCAGAGCCCAAGAGCAGTTTCTAGGACTGCTAGGCTCTTGCCCACACACACTGCATCTGCCCTGTGAGATCTAGCTGGACCCCCAGAGCTGGCACAACAATTCCCCTGTCTCCTGGGTCACTTGATAACTCTTTCTACCCAGTCTGAGCAGTCTGGGCAGTCTGAACTCCTCTCTGTCCAAAAAGCACACCAATCTAGTCCCCACCTCCAAGCCCCCAGGTTGTCCCATTTGCCTTCCCATCCTTCACATATGCTCAGCACACACCTCACCTCTTACAGGAAATCCTCCAGGATTGCTCCCCTGCTCTTTCAGTTCATAGCCCTTGCCGCTCAATAAAGTTATTCTCACTTCCATGGCCCCAGATTGCAAATTGTCTGAAGTCAAGTGTTGAAAGACAAGCTAACTAAGTGTACTAAGTCAAGGGTACTAAGAGCTTTGCAAGCTGGATTTTATTTAAACCTTCACAATGCTTTTGAAGTAGGTACTTCCATTATCCCCATTTTACAGGAGAGGAAATTAAGGCTGAAGATGTAAATAACATACCCAAGATCACAGAGTCAGAGGCAGAATTGGACAACGACCCAGCTCAGATTCTAGTTTCTCTTCTTGAGTCCTAAGGATGTTGCCACCTAGAAAAATGTTTGTTGATTAGTTGCTGGACAGATAGAGTGGCGGTTCTCAGAGGTCGGCTCGCGGACCACCAGCAGCAGCAGCATCCAGGAATTTGTTAGAAATGGGAATGGCTGAGCCCTAACTCAGACCTACTGAGTGGGAAACTCCAGGGGTGGGGCCCAGAAGTTTGTGTTTTTAAAAGCCCTGCAGGTTTTTTGGATGTTTGATATTGTTTGAGATGATTTGGCCAGACCAAAGATTGCCAAACTTTTTCTGTTAAGAGCTAGATAGTAGAGATTTTAGACTTTGCAGGCCTAGAGGTAGTATTGGAACTATAACACACACTTTCATAATAAGATAGAAAAAAAGTTTTCCAGGAATTTTTATTGATGAAACTCAAAATATGATCATTGAGTATGAATTTTTTGTAATAAAGATCTAATAATGAGAAGAATGAAATTCATTGAGGGTGGAGGATAACAAACTTTTTTTTTACTTGGGATTCAAAGTCGGGGCTCCCATCATCAAATCCATTGCAGATGTTCACTTGTAAAGGCAATTCTTAGCTCCCTGTACACAGCAGGCGGCGGGCCAGGCCTGACCTGCAGGGTGTAGTGAGCTGACCCCTGGAACAGACGATCCCAGCTGAACCATGAGTGTGGGTGTCTTTGGGTCAATACTTGTCTAAACTGAGAAGTCACTGTAAACCATCAGTTTGGAGATTCCACGTCCCCAGTGCCACCCCTCCATCCCCTAAAACAGTTGCTCAGAAGAACTGACAGATTCGACCAGGCATTTTGGCATCATGTAACTCTCAGAGGCTGTGCTAAGCCAGGCAGCCCTGCCATACATAGCCCCCTGGTTGGGAGAACAGCTGTCCAGCCAGGTGGCCAAGCAGCTGCAGGAAGCCCTGCTCCCACCGCCACCTGTGGCTTCCCTCCCTACCTCAGCCTGCCCCTCCTGGACTTCCCAGGCAGGCACCCAGCTTGCTCCAGGGAAGGTTGGCATCTAGGGAGGACAGAAATGAACACTTTGCCCCATTTCTACCCTTGGCCTGGCTTCCTCAGCACCTGTCTGAACTCACAGCAGGGCGGGAAACTATAGGGAGCTAAAACATAGAAGTATTGAGAAGACCAGTATTGTCGGGTAAACCTTTACTGGTCCCTTAAAAAGGCAGATGGAAGTCATAAATGGCTGGTATACCTGGTTGAATCACGTCCCTCAAAACAATACATTCAATTCTTAACTCTCAGTACCTGTGACAGTGATCTTATTTTGTAATAAGGTCTTTGCAGATATAATCCAAGTGAAGAAGAGGTCATGCTGGATCAGAGAGGAGCTTATAAGAAGAGGGAAACTTAGAGACAGAGACAGAGGGACGCAAAACCATGTGAAGAGGGAGACACAATAGGGTAATGTGTCTACAAGCCTAGGGACACCAGAGGCTGGGGGCAACTTCCAGAAGCTGGGAGAACAGCATGGCACAGATGTTTCTTCTGAGCTTCCAGAGGAATCAACCATGCCTACACCTTCTGCAGACTTCTAACCTCTAGAACTGTGAGAGAATAGATTTCTGTTGTCTTAAGTCACCCCAGTCTGTGGTATTTGGTTCAGGCAGACCAAGGAAACCAATACAGCTGATAGTAAGGGAATGGTAAAATAAAGTGGGATACATCAGAATGATAAAGAGAATAAATTATTATACTTTCAAAAATCAGTAGCATTTGAGACTGTGCTTATGACATAAAGTGAAGCAAAAGAAGCAAGTTTCAAAACTACCTTTTCAATTTTAAAACTTCCACTTATAGACACACAATACATAGAAATTTGGACAAAAATATAATATTTTCATTATCTCTGTGTGGGGAATAAAATAAACATGGGTTCCTAAAATTGGGGGAAATGGTCATTAGAAAAATAAAAACAAATAGAAGTAATAAACCACATTTACCCAGATTAAAAAAACACAAGAAGTATAAAAGCAAAATGAGAACTAGCTGTTTTGAAGTGGACCTGAAACAAGCCTGAGGACTAGACCACTGAGAGAGGTGCCTTGGAAGCTCATATGAGAACAAGGAAAGCAGAATCAGACACCAAGATTGCTCCTCAACCCCAGGGGAATGTTAGAATCATCCAGGGAGGTCTCCATCTAGACCAACAGAATAAATCAACAGAGGTCACTTAGAACCATATGATATTTAAATTTCATTTTAATCAGTCTTTACTAGGAGAAAATGTTATATGAGAAAACCTAAGCTTGACTTTATCAGTGAGGGGATATTTGTAATAAGTAACATTCTTGAACTATTTGTGACATAGCTGGCACAATTCTAAATTATTTACATGGATTATCTCCCTTAAACATCATAATAGCATCATAATCATAGTTGCCACAGTTGTACCCATTTAAGACGCAAGAGAACTGAGAGTCACTGATATTAAGTATCATGGCCAGGGTCACACAGTTTGTAAACGGCAGATCTAGAATCCAAAATAAGGAAGGTTAGTTCTTCAACCACCACATTATACTCCATCTTTGAAGCTTGAGACATGATTATCCAAGTCGACAATTTGGTAAGAAAGATTGTTGCTCAAATCCACATGGATACCTGGAGCTCTACTTTTCCCAGTTTGACACCTTCTTTAAACTTCAGAATCTCCTGAGGGGCTTTTAAAATTCCTACTGTCCAGGCCACGCTCCAGACCAATGGCATCAGGACTGCAGAGTGAAACCGGACACTGGTTCTTAGAAGTTCCCTCAGCAGGTAATAAGCAGCTAATGTGTCCCCAATTCTCCCTGGAAAAATATGGGGTTAATAGATAAATAATAACATAGACCTGGACTACATCAAGTTTCTAACAGCTAACTTACAATCGCTGCAAGCATGGGAGTTTTTTTAATATACGGTTCTCTTGCTCTTCAACCTCAAAGCCTTTGTGTTAACAAGGGCAGCCATAGAATTCTGCTTCTTCTGTTTCTCTGAGCACTCCCTCTTCTGTGGCCCCCCCTGCCTCTTCTCATTCAGAAATCTCCTCCCACCTTCCATAGTCAGGGACCGCCTTCCCACCATGTTCCAATATCTGTGCCTCCACCAAGGACTTGAAGAGCAAACCCAAACCACAGCAAGCCACTCTTCTGTAATTTGCTGAGCTGCCAACCTAAAAAGAGACTAAATATTCCCTCTTTTTTGTTGTTTAAATGAACTGTGAAACAAACCAAAGTTGTGGTTGTATTTTCCAGAAACAATTTAGTAAACCAGTATAAAGCAGAAGCAAAGACAATAAACCCATAAAACTACTGAGTACAAAAAGTTCTCCAAAGAAATCTCACATATTCACTCTGAGTGAATCTGATACAACACACAGAGGTGAGCGATATCAAGTCCAAGGGTGTCAAGCCCAAGCTTCAGAAGAGCTAATTATTGAAAAGCACGCAACGGGAGAGCCCCTGCAGACAGATGCACAAATGTTACCTGCAGAGTTAGGGCAACAGTGTGGTGTGAAACTGTTTAGAAGTATTAAGCTGCCATCTACCTTCATCAGAAACCATTGCCATTCTTCATGCCCTTGGCCTTCTCTATGGCTTTGAGCATATGGGACTGAGAGAGTGTCTGGGGAGGTATAGAGATGGAAAGGCCCTGGGGTTCAGTGGCCCCACTGCTCTGTTCTTGAAAGGGCAGTCAGGCTGGGCTGCAGTTGAGGCTCCAACCCTAGACCTGGTCTCATCTCTGACTTAGCTGTGGACCCTGAGGCAACTGTCTCCCCATCTTTGGGTCTCTGTCTCCTGCTCAGTAAGATGCAGGGTCCTCTATGGTCTGAAATTTAAAGCGAGAGGTTGTAGGAGCCAAGTCAGGTAGCTCAGCTCAACTCCCCCAGGATTTGAAGAAAGGCTGCACCCATTTCATACCTGGGACCCAGAAAGACTGCCCTCTGGTTTGTATGAAGAGACCTCCTTGTCTTGAGTAGGGCCATAGGAAATCATTGCAACAAAAAGAGTTAGCCGGGAGAGGGACCAGCTCACCAGAGGGTTCTGTACTCTCCAAATGACCATGAAGTCATGAGGTGTTGTACCAGAGAACAAGGGCTTAAACACACACACACACACAACATGATCTTTATAAGAATACCACATTTGTGCCTGGAGAATTCCATGGACAGAGGATGCTGATGGGCTATAGTCCATGGGATCACAAAGAGTCAGACACAACTGAGTGACTAACACACACACACTCAATAAGCCCATGATCCAATCCAGTTCAGTGCTGGCACTTACTCACTCGACCACTTCAACTACTTTTGTGTACAAAATGTCAAACGAGACTCATTATACCGATTACAGTGGAGTACAGATAGCCCCCAATTCTCTGCTACTCTCCCACTGAGAGGTGTGGTCCCATTTCCCTCCCCTGGAGTCCAAGTTGGCTTCAGTGACTTGCTTGACCAAGAGAATGCAAAGGAAGTGAGCCTGTGCTGCCATCACCAGATCCCATGGAGTCAGGGCTTCCAGTCCAGTCTCTTGGGGCACTCACTTTCAGGATGCTCCTTCTCAAGGCCGAGCTTTCATGTACTGAGAAGCCCAAGGCACCTGAGGAGGCCTCCTGTAGACGCGGACCAACCAAAAGTGGTCCCAGCCCACAGTCCACATCCTCACATCCGCTACCAGCCATGTGATTGCATCACTCTAGATGGATTGGCATTAAGTTTGGGGAAGTTTGTTATGTAGCAATAGGTAATTGGACACACCTAACTTGCAGAACAAGTGACTACCATGTGAAATCAACTGTCAAGATTATACAAAAGCACCTTGTAAATCATAAGGTGTTCCAGGAATGTAAAGGGTCATTGTTAATATTATGCGTTCCTGCATTGCCCTTCCTGTCCCAGCCCAAAGAGTGACTCTTGGCCCGTGTTCTATGCCACGGCAATTTTGTGATTTGGCTCTGTGCCTGTGCTCTTGGATTTTCCAGGTGAGCTTTATAAAAGAGGCCGAGATCAGAGAGAGGCACCTCTGCAGTTGTTTACCTGAGGTTCCTGACCTATACGCCTGCACTCTCATCCCTGCACCCTGGTTTTCTAATAACAAAATGTTTCTCAAAGTGCCTCTGTCCACTTATTGCCTTCAGAACTGGATGCTCTAAACTCTCCCTAAGGTTAGTATTTCTCTAACACAGGTTGACATTAGAATGGACTCTGAGCAAACTCCAGGAGGTGATAAAAGACGGGGAAGCCTGGTTGCTGCAGTCCGTGGGGTTGCAGAGTTGAACACGACATAGCAACTGATCAACAACATGACCATAATCAGCTTACTATAATTTCTTCACTAATGGCCTTATCGGACCCACTACTAGAGAATACTGGAACTGTTCTTCAAGGGATTTGTTCAATACGACAGATTCTTTGGGACTTCCCTAGTAGTTCAGTGGGTAAGAATCTGTCTGCCAATGCAGGGGCACGGGCTCGATCCCTGGTCCCGGAAGATTCCACATGTTGCAGAGCAACTAAGCCTGTGTGCCGCAACTACTGAGCCCACATGCTGCAACTACTGAAGCCTGTGCACCACAACAAGAGAAGCCACTACAACAAAAAGCCCATGCATCACAACTAGAGAAAGTCTACAGGCAGCAACAAAGACCCAGTAAAACCAAAAATAAAAGATCCTTTGTCATTGTTTTCCTCTAAACTCTCAAATGATGTCACACATGAGACAATGTTCACAGTAGACATTTTTAAAAAATCCATTCAAGTGTTGAAGTTTAGCTACTCTTGTCATCTAGAAAAGAACTGAATGAAGGGATCCCTTGATCTAGAAGCTAGCCCTTTGGATATACAACTAACAGAATTATTTCTGGGTTTCCCACTAGGTCACTATTGGAAGTTGGGCTACTCTTGTCCCCGGCCTCACCATTCCCTCAAGCAGTCAGTGCAGACAAGACAGTGCCCACTCATGCTGCCTCACAAACCTGATGGCATCGACCCCCGCCTCTTCTCACCACTGCAGGAGGCTGGAGCCTGTGTCATCCTTTGCCTCATGCCAGTCTGGCCATCTGTGCTCCTTGCTCTTTCACAGGGGCTGGAAGCCTGCAAACAGCATTACACAATATTTCTCAGGTCCATTCCCACCCCGGTGGCTTCCCGTTGGGCTCTGCCAATGGCAGGCACTGGAGGAGACTAGGAGGAGGGAAGAAGGGCGAAGGCATCTTGCTGTTTTTTTCTGCTTCTGGTATCATCAGGGAAGTAAAAGTGGCAGGCAGAGAGCCACCCCTGGCTTCCTGGGCAGTAGTGGCAGCAACTTTGGCAGCTCAGCACCCACAAGATCTAACCCTGTAGCAACACTCTCAGGGTGGAGGTATTCAGGTTCCCAGGCTTCTGCGGTGTCAATGAGAGCCCAGGCTTCTGGTGTCCCGAAAGAAGGCAGCAGCAGGTATACCAGCAGTCCAGAAGTCCAGCAGTCCTAAGTTTGGAGTAATATCATGTTCTTTTTGGAGAAGGAAATGACAACCCACTCCAGTGTTCTTGCCTGGAGAATCCCTTGGACGGAGGGGCCTGGTGGGCTGCGGTCTATGGGGCTGCAAAGAGTCGGACACAACTAAGTGACTTCACTTTATTTCTTTCTATAGTTTCTTTTGGAGAAGGAAATGGCAACCCACTCCAGTGTTCTTGCCTGGAGAATCCCTTGGACGGAGGGGCCTGGTGGGCTGCGGTCTATGGGGTTGCAGAGTCGGACATGATGAAGCAACTAACACACGCACACACATGTTCTTTTTGACAGCTACAGCCTAGGAGCAGAATGACTTCCTATAATTCCTAATGCCTCAGTAACCTGATTTTCCTCTTTCCCCCCCTCCTTTGGTTCTTCTGACACTTCTTGTCAAACAACCAAATCCCTGCATTGAATTTCCTCTGGTTGCCATACCTGGAGTGGTTTTTATCTTTCTTAACAGACTCTGCTGCTTCTCAGTAATCTAAGCACCTACCAAAAACACTGTTCATTGGCCTCACATTGCCCATCCCCCTCATCTTTCTTGTAAATGGAATTCTAATTTTGATCAGATCAGCAAGGTTCCCAGAAAAATACCCACTTTCCCAGTTTCCTTGTAGCAAAGGGTGACCATGTAACTATGGTTCATTTTAACCAATGAAATATAAGAAGACATCTGGGAATTCAGGGAAAGTTTTTGCTTTCCTTACAGAATGAAACGGATGGGGCCAATGCTACCTCTTCCACCCTCCTTCCTGTCTTAAGTATAGATGTGATGTTTGGACCTGCAGCTACCCTCTGGCACCCATGACTCACCAAACCTGAGGCCAAAAAGCAATTCTCCAGGGATAATGTAGTAGAAAGAGAGGAAAAAAAAAGCCTGAGTCCACAGCATTGCAACCAGCTACATCAACCCCAGCAGCCACCTTAGCCCTAGAGTTCATGCTTTAGCCCCATCTTATGACAATCTTGAGTTCTGGAACTTCCTTTGTAAGTGCCAGTTCTTTTTAGTAACTTCTGCTTTATTCTGACCACATAGGAACATTGGAAAAATAGTTTGCAGCTCCTGCTTAGCTCAGAGTTGCATATACACTCAGATGAGGCCTCTTCATCTGAAGAGGAAAAGAGGGAAGATTTAGAAAATAGAAAATTAGCATTCCCACAAACAGGAGAGCAGGGAAGAAGTTGGGCCTGGGCAGAAATCTGCCCGGAGCAGCCCACACAGTATTTGACCTCCCTCATCTCATTTTGAATTGCCCTTTATAAAAGCTCACCACACAATTCTCATTAGAACCTCTGAGATAAGCTGGAGTAGGTCAGAGGCAGATTATTTGGGTCATGGCCAATAATATAATATCACAGATCTTTTCCTCTCACACCACTAGTTTCCTTTTCTTTTTTCACCCAAGTTGGCTCTGGAGCCCATCTTCCTGGAGAGGCAAGCTGGTGCTCCCTGCAGACCATGCTTTCTCTTGGCAGCAGGTCCAGTTTGGTCAGTACCCAGCATGCTGAGTCTCTCCCCCCAGAAGACGCCTGCCGCCTGGCCATGCTTTAATGGACATCTCGTTCCTATGGACATGGTGCAGCTGCTGTATTTTGCTAGCATCTGGAAGCCAAATCCGAATTCTTTCAATCCTTAGCTTTTATTTTCTGCGTTCCCTGATCTCTTGTGGGAATAGCACCCTTCCCCGCCTTTCACAGCCCCACCAGCCACAGGTCTTTAGGAAGGGTGCCAAGAGCAAGACGGAGGGGTCCCTCCCCACACTGGCCCCTGGCGTGTGTACACACCTTGTTAATGAGCACCCTATTTGTGAAGAAAGGGAGAGAATGGAGAGAATCCTCGTTTCTCTCGTTCAATTTGTTTTTTAATCAAATCAAATTCTTAATTACATTTGACTGGAATGAAATTATGCCTCTGAAGAGCTTCCAGATGGAGCTAGGAAAGTGACTTCAGCTGAACTCTGCAGCCGACTTGGTCAGTGAGAAACATGTGCTCCTGAAGGGGTCTGCCAGCCCGGTGCTTCTGCTCCGGGGGACGAAGGGCACTTCCGCCCACTCTCCCCTGCCAGATACTGCCTGGGGAGGTCTCACCTGGCTGGGCTAGGACACTTCTAAGTTGGGGGGTTTCCTAACAGGAAACCGGATGGAGACTCAGATTTATCATCAGACAGGAGGAGGACCAAAGGGCGCCCTCCCCCCACTGGCTATGTGATACAAAGCAGGCACTACCTCTCTGAGCCTCAGTTTCCTCAATAGACCTCTCTTATCTCACAAGACTATTGTGAAGATTAAGTTGTATGGTTTGTGCATAGCATTTATTTCCTTCTTTTTCCTTATTCTCCACCTATTTCCTCAGAGAAAAGCTGCCCAGCACAATTGAGGTTGAAGATGCTGGTTTTTATAAAGAACCTCTGGCTCATGAGCCATTGTTTTCAGGAATTCACGAAATGGGTGGACACACAAGAATGCCAGTTATCCTTCAGAGAAAAAAAGAGATCAGATTTGTGGTTACCAGAGTTGGAAGGTGGGGGGCAGGGGAATTGGATTCAGGTAGGCAAAAGGTACAAACTTCCAATTATAAGATAAATAAATAGTAGTTATAAGATAAATATCATGTACAACATGATAAATATAATTAACATGGCTGTGTATTATACATGAAAGTTGTTAAAAGACTAAATCCTAGCAGTTCTCATCACAGGAAAAAAAAAACTATTTCTTTAGTTTTGTATCTGTATGAGATGATGGATGTTCACTAATTTTATTGTGGTGATCATTTCATGATGTATGTAAGTCAAATCATACTGTCCACCTTAAACTTACTTATGTCAACTAGATCTCAATAAGACTGGAAAGAAAAAAAAAGTGTACACCTCAAAAAAAATGCCAGTTATCTTAAAGAAATTCATCTCCATCATGGCCCCAGTGCCACAAGTCCTGGGGTTCTCCTCTCTGCAGCCTTAAGATGAATTAACCACCCAATTCAAAGCGGAGGATGAGTGGCCCAGTCTCATGATCCTAGCGCCCAGCACACAGCAGAGACCAGTAAGCAGCAAAGATGGTCTGGCAGCTGCCGCTGAAACCTGCAGAGCAGCACCCGCCTGGGCACTCAGCACCCGCCTGGGCACTCAGATTGGTCATTCTGTTCCCAGGGGACATGTCATCAAGCGCACACTCAGAACTCCTGCAGGGGACCGGCATTGGAATAAACTGTTAGGACTGCTCCTTTTGGATTTGTTCCCCGGGGGTTTAAACCAAACCATCCTGAAGTGGTTCATCTGCTCATCAGCCCAGGGGTTGTCACCAAGAGAAGCTAAAGTCAGAAGCAACTCTGTTTTCTCGGGAAAAAGAAGACATTCAGCCCTTTCCCTTTTTCCACGTTCTTCTTCACTCTCCAGCTCTGAGTGGAACTGAAACATTCTGAAATGCCTCTTAATCAAACATTATGAACATTCCTGTTGAGACACCATTGTATGCTGGGTGAAGTTACTCTTTGGACAGCTACTAACTAAGGGGTTTAATTCACTGATATGAAAAATAATATGTATGTATGAGTTCTTGCATTTCAAAAATTCCAAAATGGTTTCCATGGAGTTGCAGCAGATACCTTCTTTTCTCTAGCATAGAGACTGAAGAGCTGACTACTCCACTTTCCTAGCCATCTTCAAGCCAGGAAAAGCCGTATTCTGGAGATAGACCTGAAAGTCAGAGGGAAGCACTTCCCCTTCCAAACAAAGTTATAAAGTCTCTCAAGAAGATCGCTTTTGGCATCCCCCCTCTTCCTGCCTGGAAACAGTCTTACAAACAGGAAGCTCAAAGCCACATGCTAAGAATGATGGGACCGGAAGAGACAGCATTCTGGAGCAGCTATACCAGCCCTGGGCTGCCCGCCTCCTACTTATTAGATGAGGACAAGCAGCCCAACCCAGTAGTTGAAGTCTCTCAGAGCTGGGTTTTCTGTTGTTTTTAACAAAACTGATTCCTGAATTATGCAAGTATGATCCTACAGAGATAAGAAAGATTCATCATATTTCTTTCTTTTTTTTTCTGACCCTAAGTAATCACACATTAAAAGGTTAGCACTTGTTTCGGTGAGATGGAGAAAGGAGCAAAGAGGAAGAGTTCAAAATCACCCACCAGCTCTTGAACCCGGGTTAGAACTGCTGACATTGTGTTGCTTGAGTTACAGACTTCCTGTTCCTTTGTATCAGGGGATTTCTTAAAATTTGATATTTAGAAGACTGGATGAGAGTCAAGTCTCCTGACATCAAAATATGAATGGTTTCACTTCTCAAACATTTCAGTTGACTGTTTGCCAAAGTTTTTATCTCAGGGAAACTATTTGCTAAAGTTCTAATATTATGTAAAATACTGAAGCAAGGCTCCCCCCAGGGGATTATATTACTATTTAGTTTTATATTTCTTCTGATGCCTCCAATAAATCATGAACTTCTTCAGAGATGTCAGAGGGCAGCCTGTCTCTCCAACTGCAAATGACAAGCCATGAATAATGCACACAGGTCTCATGGAGAGGCTCCAAAATGCACAGCCTGTTGCCTTTGGCCTCTGGTCCACTGTTAGACAAAGCTCTTCAGCGGAGCCTGGTTTCTGCCTGTTGTCAGGTGAGTTCTGTGCCAGCCAGTCATTAGGAATCCTCAGATCACATTACATGATTCCTGGGGTCAGGCAAACCACTGAGGAACCTGAATTACCAAGAGGGGGCCACGACTCCCAAAATAACAAAGCTAGGAAACTCCAGAGAAAGCAGCCAGCATATTTGAATCTTCTCGAGGGCGGTCCTGATTCCCTACAACACCTAAACTAGTACCTGGATCTTAAGGATGGCCCAATAAATACTGTATGGAAGAATGGACATATGGATGTATGGACAGATAGATGGGTGAACTTCCACAGGAAAACTGGTAGAAATAAGACAGCCAGTATATAAAATCATAGAGTATACACAGTGATGAATAAAAACTGGTTTATCAAGTCTTATGTGGACCTAGGAATTGGTCCACCTTGGGTGGACCTAGGAATTATCATACCAAGTGAAGTAAGTCAGACAGAGAAAAACAAACATCACAGATATAGCTTATATGTGGAATCTAAAAAAGGGTACAAATGAACTTACCTACAAAACAGAGTTACAGATGCAGAAAACAAACATGGTTACCGGGGGGTAAGGAAGGGGAGGGATAAATTGGGAGATCGGTACTGACATATCTACACTACTGTATAATGAGGACCTGTGGTACAGCGCAGGGAACTCTACTTAATACCCTATAATGGCCTATATGGGAAAAGAATCTAAAAAAGAGTGTGTGTATATATATACACACATATATATATAAAACATACGATTCACTTTGCTGTACGCCTGAAACTAACACAACATTGCAAATCAACTATATGCCAATAAAACTTTTTTAAAAGGAAAGAAGTAAGACATTAAAAAAAAAAATACTAGGGTTGTAGTTTCCTTAAATTATATGCATCTAAAGTGAGGAGCGGACCGCATCTTGTTTCTCCTGACTCAGCACCAAGCATCTTGCCCACTGAGTGTGTAAGATAGAAGCTGCTGACGGTCTCTTACATCCAGTCTCTCTTTCTCGCTTCCAGTAATAGAAGAGTTGCTTTTTAGCTCCACACACGGTGGCCACCCAGGATAAACAGTACATGTCCTCTCTGCTGTGCTAACTTTGACCCTGTGCCTAAGTTCCGGCCAAAAGGAAGTGCACCAAACAGGCATGCACAGCTTTGGGGTCTCCCGTCTAAGGAAGGAGTACGCCCTCCCCTCCTCTGCCTGCCTTTTCTGTGGCTGGATGCAGATGTCTGGCCAGCCATGTGGGCCCACGTAGATGTGAGCAAAGCATCCTAGTAACAAAAGAGAAGAAAGAAAGAAAGGGTTCATCTGGATTGCCCAGGGCCACCTCCCGAGCCAGCTGAGCTGCTGTGCACAGTCACGCAGAGACTTTCCAGTTGCCTTTAGCCTCTGTGTTATTCTGTGTCCACTAAGAACAGCACATTCACATTCTAAGTAACACACGGTACTTAATTCACATTTTGGAGAAGGCAATGGCACCCCACTCCAGTACTCTTGCCTGGAAAATCCCATGGACGGAGGAGCCTGGTAGGCTACAGTCCATGGGGTCGCTGAGAGTCGGACACAACTGAGTGACTTCACTTTCACTTTTATGCATTGGAGAAGGAAATGGCAACCCACTCCAGTGTTCTCGAGAGAATTCTTGGAGAATCCCAGGGACAGAGGAGCCTGGTGGGTTGCTGTCTTGGGGTCGCATAGAGTCGGACACAACTGAAGCGACTTAGCAGCAGCAGCAATTCACATTTACTGGATTAAACTCATGAATGATGGAGTCTAGGTTTGTATAGGAAATTTTTAAAGTTGAGGAGAATCTTGCTTTACATGTTTAGACTGAAATTTTAGGCAACCGGGCCTCATAGGCCCATCCTGCGATGCCTCTCTCAAACAGAAGGCTCACAAGAAACTGAACTAACCCTATACTGATTCTATTGATTAAAGTCACTTACCCGAAGATCAAACACATCCTGTTTGGGCCAGAAATCACCTTCACTGGAGGCCAGGCTGTATGTGGTGATTCTCTTTGTCTAGAGGCCCTGCCGCAGGGAAGGAAGTCAAATACGGAATATAAAGCATAGGCTTTCACCAGGACAGTGTGGCCAGGTGTGGCTGCCTTCAGGCTCCCCGTAACCAGTCCTGCAGAAATTAAAACAGAGTGCATGCATGCATGCTCAGTGGTGTCTGACTATTTGCAAGCCCATGGACTGTAGCCCACCAGGCTCCTCTGTCCATGGGACTTTTCAGGCAAAAGTGGGTTGCCATTTCCTCCTCCAGAAAATACAGAGTGTCCTTTGACTTTTTTCTGGTTTTGATCTAATTTTATAAAGAGACAGAACCCCAAGAAGTTGGAGCATCTCCCTGGTAAAGAGATTTTTCCTCATTGATGAATTCTACCACTCTTAACCCACCCGCATCCTGGAGCTGGTCCTCGAAGATGCTTACAAATCAACAGGCAAGCTCCCAGTCAGGGCTGCTCCTGGGCCAGGGACAGGACATGCCCTGTCACTTAGCAGAAGTCACCTAGGCCTCCTTGAACCGCCACCTCCTGAACTGCTGGGCTTGCATCACAAGCTACTTACAGGAATCATGCACCACATGTCGAGTGAAATAGGAGATACAGGAAATGAGCCAGATTCCTGGGCTTGAGGGAGGGCTCATTGTTAACCAGAAGGGACAGAACAAGAGCAGCCACACATGGCATTCCAAGCCCTTGGCAAACGACACAAAGGAAGGCTGCATCCGCCCATTCTAAAGACAGACTAGGGCTTGCATTCTGGAGAGCTAAGTTCTTTTCTTTCTCCCTAGGCAAGAAACATTGAAAATTCAAAGTTGTTTCTGCGTGTGCGTATGTGTGCATCTGTGTTTGTGCATTTAAACATTGCCCATGGATCAAACAGTCTGAGGGTTCTGTAGACACTTAGGAGACAAAGTGGGCTCCAGGAGACAAAATCAATTCTGGAAAGAAGTCCAAACGCAAGGTCTGGGAAGGGCCCCTGACTCAGAGACCCAAACGACATCTCTAGCCCTGCCCCTTTGGAGCCCCATCGTGGCATTTAAGATTGGGGTGACAGGATCCCCAAGGAGTCTGAGCCCCTCTATCCTCCTCCTCAAGCTGAGTCACTCCCCCGAGTCCAACTGACTTAAACTGGCTTATTTTCCCCAGTGGCATCTGTATGGATCTCATTGCTCTTTTGTCTTCCTTCCCCTCTTCTCTCCCCGACACTGCCCCCCACCCCCAGCCACCAAAACCATATGCATGCAGACTCAGCTTCTCAAACAGGATTTTACCCTCCTGGGGCAGGGCCTTGGCCATCTCTTTCCTTTTTCCCCTCCATGGAATACTGTATGTCATAACGCCGGTGACTTAAACATTTGATCGTTTGGTTTTCTGTGAAAGGGCTCCCTGCATCCGCCCTTCACAAGACAAGGTAATAAGTGTCCAATCACTTTTGCCATCAGATCCAGAAGGCACTTGCTAAGTATTATCTCCTTGTCCTCAATCGTGAGAAGATGGAGCAGAGATAAGCACCCTGCCTTCCCTTCTTCCTCTGAATCTCCAGCTCCTGGGAGGAAGCCAGTGAACAACTCGGGGAGTGTTATTGACTTGTAACAATCAGAAGGGAAGTTAAATGATATAGGGCTTTCCTGGCGGCTCAGAGGGTAAAGAATCTGCCTGTGGGTTTGATCCCTAGGTCTGGAAGATCCCCTGGAGAAGGGAAAGGCTTTCCTGCTCCAGATGGCTTTTCCCTACCTGGAGAATCCCATGGACAGTGGAGCCTGGCAGGCTAACAGTTAGTTCATGGGGTCGCAAAGAGTCAGACACGGCTGAGCGTCTAACACTTTCACTTTAAATGATATAAATTACTTCTGCACCCTTGCTGGTGTCGGTTCAAGCCTGGAACACCATCATGACCACATGCAGCACACGGAGGTAGATTTCTCCGAGTAGATTCAGCCAGGGCCCCTGTCTCTCCCAGAAGACCCATCTTCCCTGGACAGGCTGGAGGGGACTCTGTGGGGCAGGGACTTCCTGCAGAGAGAAAACCTGGCTTCCTCTTGGAGCCCAGTACCAGGCGGCTTTGCCTGGGACCCCAGAGCAATGCTGACTTTGATTTTCCCCGGCAGGCAGAGACTCTGTCAATTGCCCCAGAGAGTTTCTGGTTCTGGAGCTGAGCCCTCCGTTTAGCAATAGGAGGTGAGCAACCTGTTTCCTGCAGTGATCCTGCCAGCAAGGTGTCACCTGTAGAGGGGGCATCCGGGCTGTGCAGTGTGCAGACAGGGAACGCAGACATTCCCCACCTCCCTCCCGACTCTGACTTGCTCAGGCCATTCCCCCTGGCTCCAGACTGCTCTGGGACCCAAACATGCCAGACACATCCCAGCCTCAGGGCCTTTGCACTTGTCCCCTCTGCTGGGAATGCTCTTTCCTGGGTGTTCTCACGACATCCCCTCTTCTCATTCAGGTTTGCTGAACATCACCTCAGAGAGCTCCTTCCTACAAATGGCTCCCCACAGCCCCCCAGCTGTCCCAACCCCATGTTCTAGTTCTAGTTCTCTCTGTATCACTTTTCATGGTCCAATATTTTACGACCATTTCACTGGCACATCTATCTGCTTGCTGCCTCCTTTCACCTGCTAGAATGTAAGGTCCATGAGCGCTGTTTTGCTCTCTGCTGTCCTCAGCACCTAGAACAGTGCCAGCTAAAGAGCAGACACTCAAATGCACTAAAGGTAGACAGCAAATAAATGAAAGAAGTACCATTTCTGTTTTTGTTACCAGATAGGCTATAGGTCACGTTTGGCCTCAGCAGAGAGCACGCTCCTTGCAGGAGCCACCCCTTCCAGAGAGGAATATTTGTGCAAGAGTCTTCTGGGCCAAGCACTGGGGCACACTGCAGTACCCTGGATCTCTTCACTCATGTGCTAGGGCTGCCTCAACACAGCGTCACCAACTGGGTGGCTTCAGCCACAGAAATTTCTCATCTCTCAGTCTGGAGGCTAGTAGTCCAAGACGAGGTGTGGGTTGGGTTGGTTCTTTATGAGGCTTGTGAGGAAGACTCTGTCCCAGATCTCCCTGCTAGTGTCTGGAGGCTTTCTGGCAATCTTCAGTGTTCCCTGACTTGCAGAAGCATCGCCTCCATCTCCACCTTCACCGTCACATGGCATTCTTCCTGTCTGCATATCGGGACATCTGGATCCAAATGCCCCCTTCTTATAAGGACACCTGCCATCCTGAATTACAGCCCAACCTAATGACCTCATCTTAACTCACAATTTTCTGCAACAACCCTTGTTGTTATTGTCCAATCATTAAGTCATGTCTGACTCTTTGTGACCCTGTGGACTGCAACATGCCAGACTTCCCTGTCCTTCACTGTCTTCCGGAGTTTGCTCAAACTCACTGAGTCGGTGACACCATCCAACCATCTCATCCTCTGCCCCCCTTCCTCTCCAATGCAACCCTATTTCCAAATAAAGCCACATGTTGGGGTCCTGGGAGTTAAGACTCTATATGTGAGGGGGGTGGGGGACACTGTTCAGCCCATAACTGTCTCCATCTTTTATGGAGACAGAAAGGTTACCTAATGGGCAACATCCTCTCCTCATACTCCTTTCACTGCTTCTCGAGGGAAGGGACATGATGTCAGGTGGGGTTGGCCCAAGATCAGCCTAAGAGCCTGTGTCCACCTTCCTTGGGCTTTCCTGTAAGAGGACCACTGTCCAGGCAGTGTAGACCTCCCCATAGCCCAGAGGGAGGCCACCTGCCCTCAGCATCCTGTTGGCTCCCTGACTGTTCAGCCCCTCCTCTGGACCCAAACTTGGTCACCAGGAAAGACAACTGAAAAAGCATGCACCCCTACCAGCACATGGGGATGGGCCAGGGGGGGAATAGCCAGCACCCAGCAAGGGCCCCTGCATAGTTGTTGATATAAATGCTTTGAGAGAGAGAAATGACAAGATTTACCTCAAGTAGCCACCAAACAGGATGTAGATCTTTGAAAAATCAGTGGGGTTGATTCTGGAGCTGCCCATTAGCATCAGCATAGGCATGCTGGTGTCTGTCTCCATCATAAGTCCAGTTTTTGGTGTTTTACAACCCACAGTAAACTGGTGGGGTGGACCTCTGAGACCCTTACCCAGGTTTTAATGCATATGCATTTGCCCCCAGAAAGAGCGCTAAACAACAAGAGGATGCTTAATTTTTTCCAACCGTGACATTCTGATTTGCAAGAACGGGAAGTGGAATTATGAAATGCAGTGGGGTGAGCTTAGGTGTGAGATCTAGGTAAAACCTGAGCTCCAGCTTCCTGGATCTGCTTCCAAACAACACTTCCTCACTGCCATGGCAAGAATTAGATAACTTTGTGATCTGCACATAGGAGTTACTCACTCAATGAGAAGAGACTCAACTGAAGAAGGAAAATCTGGCAACCGCAAGAAGCCCTGCACTCTGTTTTTGCCTCCCTGTTGCCAAGGAGGCCTGCTGCAATCAGACCAGGAAGAGCTGGGGCGCTCCAGCATTCCCAGGTAGCAGGCACTTTTTCTCCTGTCCATATTTAAAGTACAAAATTTGCATTCGATCCCCTCAGGGTCTGGCTCAGTGACCTCAGCCTCAGGTTTGAAATACTTTTGCTCCAGGGAACTGCAGGTTCAAATCCCAGGGGGCTTTCTGCTCGGCCTGGCATCCTTCTGAGACAGATCATTTGAATAAATGCAATTTAGTGAAGGCAGACCTTTCAGAGGAGGCCTCTGGAAAGGAGAGAGGGAGCTGCTATGGGCAGGGAGGAAGGGACAGAATTTTATCCAGATTTTCCTGGTGTCCTTGCCGGATGACAAGCATGCTTAAAACTTGTGGGGAGAAATCAGACAAAGCTCATAGAAGATCCCTGTGCCAGGACCTAGCCCTCTAAGTTGTCTCCATGGTGGATCCCCCATCACTTGCATTCTCCCCACCTCTCTCTGCCCTGTGAGCTGGTGTGTTTCAAGAATGGGGTTGTTTCTGCCTAAGACTCTCTTCCTGTTCTGGAGATGGGTCAGCTCCCCTCCAAGCTGCAGCTGATAGGACAGTTTAATTCTGTGATTACAGCTGTAGATTCAGGATCAGATGACTTGTGTGTAAATCCCAGCTTTTCTGAGTCCTACCTGTGTGGCCACACCTATGGACCACACCAGAATTATATTGGTTTTCCCATTCTGGAAACTTCGCCACAATATCCTGCTGCCATGAATGCAGGGACTCCTAGAATAAAGAGATATTCAAGAAAGCTCTCCACCAGACCCAAGCAGGCGCAGCAAGGAAACAGCAGAGTGATCCAAGCCTTCATCACTTTTGAGACCTACAGTCAAAAGCCACTTTGATTACAACTCCTAAACTTTACAGTCCCCCACAGTCCGGTGAGAATTTAAATGGCTTTTTAGGAGTTCCTGCTCTCAAGGCTCTGACCTCCATGGGCAAAGTATAAGGAGCTATGGAGAGACACCAAAATGGGGAGCAAGAGAGGAATCCTGTCTCACGCTGGGGTCCCCAAGGACAGAGAGAGATTCGTGTGCAGGATGTGTGTTAGAGTGCTCTGGATCAACAGCTGTCCAGGGAGACAGGGGTATACACTGAGTTGTGATAAATCTCAGCAGAGGCCTCGGCCGGCTGACCTCACAGGGAACAGGCATGGCCTCCAGAGTCACCCCAAGTCGGGGAGGGGAGCCAGGCCTTTGCACCTCCCCTGGGGATCAGTCATCAGACGTGGCTGCTCTGGGAAGCAGGCTGGCTGTGGGCAAGATGACTCTCCCAGCAGAGGCAATCCCCAGAAATGCCAGCGACTGAGGGATCTCTCCCCACAGCAGCCCTGAAGGGTCCCAAAGGGGGTTACATGTCACGGCATCCACCACAAGACCCCAACCAGGATGACTTTTCTTTTTTTAAAGGCTTTTTTTTATGTGTTCCATTTTTAATGTCTTTATCAAGCTTGTTACAGGATTGCTTCTGCTTTATGGGTGATTTGTTTTTTTTTCGTTCTTTGACCTTGAGGCATGTGGGATCTTTTGTCCCTGACCAGGGATTGAACTCTCACCCCCTGCATTAGAAGTGCAGTGTGTCAACCACCGGACCACCAGGGAAGTCCCTTCCTCTTACTTGATGAGCAGAAATATCACTCACCACATTTGGGGGAGGGGGATGCAGAGATCTTTCACAATTAGTACAATGAAAAGGGGATTTCCTTTCGGCTGGGGTTACTCCCAGGTCTAACTCTGCCACTAAATCTAAGATCAGTTATCAGTGAGAAGATGTCAAACTGTAGAGTCCTCAAGTTAGAAAGGAACCAAAGTCAAACAACTCAACTCCACCCAAGGCAAAGACCCCAATCACATCCCAGCAGGTGGTCTTCCAGCTTCTGCCTGAGTGTTCTAACGCCTGGGCTGGGATGGGTGCTCCCTTTTCCATACACCTAGACACCCCTATTTATTAACAGCTTTTTCTAATGTTCAGTTACTATCAACCTCCCAGGCAAAAATTACTCATAGCTCACCAAGTAATTGCTCATTCACTGATCATCCTTCAGCTATTTGAAGACAAATAAATAATCTGGTTCTTTCCATGGATACCAACCATATGCCTACCAAACATTTGTTCACTCATCTGACACATGCATTTGTGCCTTCTGCTCAACCCTTACATGGACACTGAGTTATTCCATCTTCATACGAGTCTCTTAAAGATAACAACAGCCAGCATTGTATTATCCTTGGTTCTTGCCCTGAGAAATTAGGGAAGATTTCAAGAAAAGGGACACATTGGATTAAATCTTGAAGAATGAATAGAAAGTCCTTTGTCCCAGAGAGGGTGGCATTTCAGGCTGGGGGAGTAAGATTTACAAATATCTAGGGCATCAAAGAGGCTTCCCTCATAACTCAGTCAGTAAATCATCTGCCTGCAATGCAGGAGACCAGGGTTCAATTCCTGGGTTGGGAAGTTCCCCTGGTGAAGGAAATAGCAACCCACTCCAGTATTCTTGCCTGGAGAATCCCATGGACAGAGGAGCCTGGTGGGCTACAGTCCGTGGGGTCACAAGAGTCAGACACAACTTGGCGACTAAACCACCACAAACAACCAGGGCATCAAAGAGCTTAATGTATTTGGGGAAAGCTTATGCTACAGCTCAAGTGGGGTGGTCTTCAACTGAGAACAGTTGCTCCCCAGGGGATATTTGACAACATCTAGGGACAGTGTCATCACACTAGGGGCAGGTAGTACTGGCATCTAGTGGGTTGAGATCAGTAATGCTGCTGAAGATTCTATAGTACTCAGAACAGCCCCACAATAAAAACTATCTAGCCAAAATTTTCAATAGTGCTGAGGTTGAGAAAATCTGGGCTAGAGTTTGGAGGGAGGGCAGGAGTGGAAACGGACAAACTAGAACTAGATTCTGAAGGACCAAGCTAAGAGGTTTAATTTCTTCCTATTGCCTGCAGGATTAACAGAACCTATAGTTGGTAAGAAAATTTAAAAATGATCTACAATGAGCCAAGTCTGAGATCAGGAAGATTGATGGGAAACTGTTGAAATTGCCCATTCATTCATTCATTCTTTCACTCATCATTTATTAAAGACTTAATGAGCATCTATTATCTACTATGCTCTGGGCTACTTTCGGGGATGTAATGATGAGTAAAACAGTCTCAGTCCTTAGCCTTGGGAGTTTTATAGTCTAAGCAGACAACCCATTGTTTGAACAATCATACAAATATGGAAGCACAGGCAGGTACAATGAAGCAAAAGGAAGGAAGTTATCAGCATATACGACAATGAAGCCTGATCAAGGAAGGTTCCAAGGAGAAGATGCCCCCTATAAAACCCACTGGGGGCCCAGGAGAAATAAGATGGAGTTTAGGTGATAAGGTCTAACCTCTTGTTTTGTGCTTAGTCTAGTTTCACTTGCCTATAAGGTGCCACGGACAGAGGCCTTGCACCTCACATGTCCAATCAGAGTTCTCAGCACAGAGGCACTGCACCTAACACCCTATCTTGGTGCTTCGTGTGCAGAAATGCTGTACCCGGCACTTCCATCTGGAGCTGTGTGAGCAACACGACTGCCCTTGAACCTTGAAGACTCCACCCCCCACCCCACCCCCTCCACAGAGGAGACCCCTCGAAAGCAGCCCACCAATGGCTTGTCTGAGAGAAGGTGTACTTTAGAACTGCACCTCACACCTCTCCATTCTCTGATCAAGGAGTAAAACTTTCCTCTGAACCAAACTCAGTCTCATTCTATTGGCCTGAATGACAGCAAGCAGGAGGACCTTGGTTGGGGCTGACTCAAAAGGGTTGGTAACAAATTTTGGTGACCACGAAGAAACAGACCATGGCCTTCTTGCTCCCCTGGCTCCAGCGGGAGGATGGCGGAAGCTCTGGGAGCTTCACACGAGGACTCTGATCTTTGAGTCCTCTCTGACAGGGTGGAATGGCAGCAGCCTCCGGCCAGATTTAGAGCAGCTCTTCCCAGCAAGCCAATACCCAGTGTGGTGCACACACAGCATAGCCACCAGCATCAGCTGGATCACACCCTCTTAAGGGAATCATTCTGTGGCATCACTGGGGATCAGAGACTCAAACTCACACACGTCTGTCTGCTGCCTCTGGCTGGCCTTTCAGCAGCGCCAGGGGCCTGGGGATGGTGGGGATCTGTGGATGGAGCCACAGCAGTCTCGCCCACTGTCTCATTGGTAGTACTGTCCTCCTGACCCTTGTACAAGAGGGTAGTGGCAGCATCGGGGCGTTCTGTCCTTGCCCATCTCTGGGGGTCAGCAGAAGCGTTCTCCTGAGTCACTTTTGATCTGGTAAAGGAAAGTGGCCAGTCCAGTGAGCCAACAGGTGATACCAGGAAGAGGCCCAGGCAATGAGGACCACCTGGCAGATGGAACAAGGGTGCCCCATCCGGTTCAGGAAGGTAAGTAAGCGACTGGTGACTTGGCCTCTTCCCGTCAGAGCTAGTTTCTCTCAAGTGGGCTGGGGAGCCCTGTGAGCCACTCGCAAGACCAGGACCCCTGTAATCAGGAAGCCCTGTGGGCTGCTGGCAAGAACAGGAAACACTCCCCCTCCCCAGCCTCTCCTCCCCGCCCTGCTTGTGAGGCGAACCGCGGGGGAGTCTTCACTGCCTGGGGCTCCACAGGCTCACCTCCAGGTAACACCACAGCATTCCAGCTGCCTGGTGATCTGGTGAGTCCCCATGGGAAACCCTCTTGCTTTAAGCTCTTAACCGGCAGGAAGTCCAAACACTTTTCCTTTTTGGCTGAAAGGAAGAAAGAGAAGACACTCGCCTCAGCTAAGCTGCTCTGGCCCGGAGGCCGTCCCATCTAACCTCCTGTGGGGAATTCTGACTGAAGAAGGACTGACTAGTTCAAGGATGGGCCATTATAAATTCAAGGGAAATCCCCAGCTGTATCAGACAGAGCCCATGCCTATTTGGGTCTCTTGAGGAATCCCAAACAGTTTGGTGCTGGTTCCAAATTTCCCAAACTGGAAATCTTATTTGGGGCACATCTTATGGTATTTTCATGCCAACAAATCACTCCAACCACCCCATTGGTAGTTGGAAAAATGTCATTGTAAGGGACTAAGCAGATACAGAGGGGTCCTAAATCTGATTAGGGGAATCAGACCCCACCTGGGCTGACATCTGGAGCCTCCTCAATGTACTCCTAACAGGGGAAGGAAAGTCCACAGTCTTCTCAAAAGTCCAAGAGGAAGCACACCAAGAGAACACAAACAATGCAGGTCATGCTACTTTCAAGCTGGGGAATCAAGCAGTCCCAGATAACAAATCCAACTGGGACCAACCAAGACAATGGAGAGGGGAGTGGAAGACAGAGGCTGACCCATTATAAAAACATGATCCTAAAGAGAATCCAGGTAACAGGAAAGACACCTGTCAATGGGAATAAATAAAGGAAATCAACTAGGAGTCGATGGAAAAAAAATTGGCATTCCTAGAGCGCCTCTGGGAATGCCTCTGAATCTATACTGCCAATAATCCTGAGTCATTGGAAGGCAATGCAATCTTGAGGTTGTATCCCATTTCCCAAAGTACCCCTGACATTACACATAAACTTCAGAAACTGGAAATAGAACCAGATACCTATATCTCTCATCTGGTCGAGGTTGCCTACTTCAACCTTTAATAACCAAGATACAAAGGAAGATAAATCAGAGGATAAAAAGGCCTGGAGACAAGCCCACCTGCTAGCTGTTGCCCTCCTGGCATCTGGTTGGTATGGGAATCTGGACTAGCTGCCCACAGAGACTCAACTTTTGTAAGTGACCCTCAGACCCCATCAAGGGGAAGCAAGCCAAAGAAACCAGGACCCAGTCGGTGTGCCATAAGCAAACAAGAGTGAAGAGTCCCAAAAGGAGAGAGAAATGGCAGGTCCCGGCCACTACCCTCAAAGCAGATGGCCCAAAGAGATGAAAAACGATGGAGTCAGGGGGCTCCTAAGCTGGTACTCCAACTGACCCCTGAGGAACCCCAGCTGACACTGGACACAGGGGGAAAGGCTGTTGAATTCTTAGTTGACACCAATGCCACTTACTCAGTTCCGGCAAACTTGGTCACAAGAGTTGTCAAATTTGAGGGGTATCAAGGAAGGCCCAAGGATGGGCAGTCATAGAACCATTAGACAACCCAATGGTTACTGTAAAAACCTGTCACACACTAAATTCTGCCATTTTGCTACCTACAGAAACAGTGCCCTTGAAACATGTTGTATAGAAACAAAAGACACAGTCTATTCCAGTTGCCCTGACCTAGGAAATGAGGTTCTCCCAAACATCAGAAAAGGAATGGTCCAGAGATGGGAGCAGTTTTATGTGGGAGGCAAAAAGGCTGACAGGATAAGCAGTAACCTCCCAGACCCAAGTCATAGACACAGAAGCCTAGCCTTAGGGACTTTGCCCAGAAAACAGAGCTGATAGCCTTCCCATGAGCCTTAGAACTTAGAAAAGGGAAGATCTTAAATTTTTTAGACCAGAGAGACATATCCTAGAGAAGACTGGCAGATTGATTTCACTGTCATGCTGAGAGTACCAGGCAATTTCATCTGTCTCTAGTAGACACGTTTTCTGGGTGGATAGAAGCATTCCCTGATAGAACCAAAATGGAAGCTGGAGTGGCTAAGGCATTACTAAAAGAAATAATCCCTGAGTTTGGACTCCCAGGATCCCTACAGAGGGATAATGGTCCAGCTTTTGTGTCTCCAGTTAACGAGTGCTCTGGGCATAAAATGGACCTTGCACTTAGCCTGGAGATCCCAGTCATTGGGAAAAGTAGAGATCCAATCAAACCTTAGTCATGCTATGTCAGGAAGCTCAAGAAAACTGGATTAAGTTGCTTCTTAAAGTGAAGTCGCTCAGTCGTGTCCAACTCTTTGCGACCCCATGGACTGTAGCCTAGTAGGCTCCTCCGTCTTTGGGATTTTTCCAGGCAAGAATACTGGAGTGGGTTGCCATTTCCTTCTCCAGGAGATCTTCCCAACCCAAGGATTGAACCTGGGTCTCCCACATTGTAGGCAGATGCTTTACCATCTGAGCCACCAAGTTGCTTCTTAAGATTGCTCAAAAGGATAAATTAAAGTGCATTTGAACTCATGCACTATGGGCTCATTCCCTAAGCCCAAGGAAAGGGATATTTTAACTCCCTTAAAATGGAACAACTCAAGTGTGCCCTCCAGGAAAGAGAAACCATCAAAGTTCTCATGAAATAGGTAACCAGGGGCTGCCTGCCCCTGCTGTCCTGATCCTACATCCCTTCCCGTCTGGAAACGGGAGGTACCTAAAATCCCAGAAAACCAGCAGCCCACAAGATACCATGGTAACCACCACCATCGTGTGGAGTCTTCTCTGTACACCTGGGACAAAGTTGAGGGCCTTATACTTCCTTTATACTTTCTCCATCTTGGGCATCACAATGCCCACCCCCACTGTTGCCTCAGGGCAAACAAATTTCTTCTACAATGTGACCAGAGATGTTCAAGATGGATGGAAATTCACTGATTGTTTGATCTGTCATGCCCAACTTGAAACAGGAAAGGACCATCAGACATTTTTAAGAGGAAACCCAATAACTGAGGGGGAAGGACTAAATATCATCTTCTTCCCAGCCAGAGATAAACTGTAAACAAGATGAGGTCTCAGCTGGTCTCACCTGTGATACTTATGGATAAATAGCATCAACAATATGTGAATCAGGTGATCCAGTGAGGGAAAACAACTAGTTGAGCCTGGTACCTGGGTGCCCCAATGGGTCCTTAGATAGATACACAGATGAAAAACCAAAGCACTGTCACTTCAAGGACTCAAGCCAAGGGCAGAGGGTCACTGTGCTTACAAAGAGCATACGTGTTCTTGGCTAAGCCCCCAAACTCAACAAGGGGCTGGGCATCCAATGTTTAGCCAGTACCAAGGTGAGGGGTGGTATCACCATGAGAACTGTGGGACCAGGTCCAAACTTAATTGGAGTTTGCAGTCGAACCACTACCCAAAGGAAGAAGCCACGACACTCCACAAAAGCCACAAGACTACTAATCTCAGGAATCACTGCACTTACTGGGGTACTAGTGACCCTGGCTAAGGGAACTACCTATAACACCATCACCCTGAAAAAGGTAGCAGCCACAGTGGCCAGTAAGACTGACCTCAACTTCAGAATATTAGAAAAAAAAATCTTGACATGTAAAGCAGTCCAAACCTTTAAGCTCTATACAAAAATTTGTTTTCTCACTGGCCAATATGGTCCTAGATAGCCAAATTGCCCTAGACTATGTTAGCTAGGGTTATGTCACGGGATTATGTTAGCACAGGGAGGGGTCTGTGCTCTGGCCAGTCTGTCAATTTGCTTTTATATCAGTGCAAGTGGCCTGACTGGAGAAAGTGCAGACAGGCTACTGGAAAAGGCAACTTGGCTAACAGAAGCCCACCAGGCTAACCTTGGCAAACAAATGTGGAGCAGGGTAAAACAGGCCCCTCCAGAATCACTTGGTTTCTAGCCTTTTGGGCCCCATAACAACTATCCATTCTCTGATCATGTACTGCCATTTGGGCCATGTTTCTTAAATTGTCTGGTGTCCTTCGTCTCCAAAAGGTCAGACAGGTGGTGATCACTCAGGGATACGAATATTTAGGGCCAAGGCCTGGGGACGATCAAACATGTCTAAAGGTGGCTTGGGAGAAGTTCTGTTCCTCTACTCAAGGTTATGAGGATGCCAAAACTAAGCCAGAAGCAGTTTCGTAAGACAGACCACTGTCGCAGCCCCTCAGCACCCCTCAAAAATGAGAAGCAGAACAAAAGACAGAGAATGGATTTATCACCGGCAAAGCCTATTAACCATTTCCCGGAAACAAAAATAGAAACTGGGTAATGAAATACATTCTTACCTTTTTTTAATCCTTTGTGCTCAGTCCCGTCCACTTGCTCATAGAGGGCTGCCTGTAGACGTCTTGCCCCAGGCACTGGGGGCCAGAGTTCCTAGTACTGACATCTCAGCTCCAGGCCGTTTGGAGAAGCGCTGCTCACGACACTCAGTGGTGGCGGCCGTGTGCAGAGACGCTGCCTGGAGCCTGAGCAGAGCACCTGTCTGCAGCCGCAGGGAACTCCGCCCCCTCCCCCAGGAGAGTATGCAGTAGCCCCGCCCACAGCCTGTCCAGGAGCACGTGGGGAACACGGGGAGCGGGGAGCCTCAGGTGCATGTGCTAAGTGTGCTTTAGAGCCAGCTGAGAGCTGTTTCTGTTCAAAGAAGAAAGCTTTCCTTGGCTCCTGAACCAAGTTTGGTCCCGTTTTTGGCTTGAAGAACATCAGGGAGGAAGACCCTTTTGAGGACTGACTCAACCGACCTTGGGGTCCAGTGACAAAGGTTTAAGCCAACCGTCAAAAAGATGAAGACTCCAGGTGAGAGATAAGGTAAGTCTTTCCTGGGCTAAGCAGAAGAGAGGATGAGCTGATTCAAGATGAATTTTGGAGGCAGAGTTCTTGGGACTTTGTCGGACTCATCCTGGGTGAGTGGGGAGAAGTCAAGGCTCCCCTGGATTGTGGTTCTGGGATGGGAAATGCCAGAGGAGGAGCAAGCTGGAGCTCAGACCGACACCATCAGGTCTGCTGAGAGAGAGCTTTGCAGCTCATGGAGGTGCCAACACACTTTGGGCCCACGACACACTGGAGCAACCAGGCAATAAGCCACATTTTCCCACTCCTGCTTACTTTGACTTTGACCCTGTGGCTGGATGAGCCCTCAGACACGCGTCCCAGCTCCATTCCTCAGGTGAAGCCCTTAAGGTGTTTGTCAAGGTCCGCCCGATAGTTAGTCGTTCAGTCAAGACGAATGCCAGCCCTGGACATGAGATTATCTTTGCTTATCTCCCTCCAGATTTCTCATCCCTCAGATTGAGGAGCTGACCTGTGTCACAGGAGAGGGGAATGTCACATTCTGGGAGCTGCAGGAGTCTCTAGGACAGTCAGCCATGTGAGGGTCCCTGGCTTCGCCTAGGAAATACTTCAAGAGTGAGCCGAAGAATAGTGAAAGTGAGTTTATTTGGAGGGATATTCTGTAGGCAGAATACAGAGCATATCAGAAAGTAAGAGCAACCCAGGGGAATGGGGTTGCTGGATTTTATGGGCTGAGTGATTTCATACTGCTAACAAGTGGGAGGAATATTCCTACTATTTCAGATAGGATGGGAATTTCCCAGGAACTGGGCCACTGCCCACTTTTTGGCCTTTCAAGGTCTGCCTTGAAACTGTCATGATGTAACGGGGAATGACTTTCGGTATTACAAGGAAGACACAATGAGCAGACTATTCTCAAAGCCACCTTAGTTCCGGTTGGTCTTTATCACATCCCAGTGGCTACGCTCCCTCGTCGCTTATCTGGTGGTTATGTCCTGCCCCCTTTCCTGCTGTCTTTCCTTGACCAGTTCTCTGGCCAGGGCAGCTTGGGCTAGATGTGGAAGCATTTCAGCCGCACTTCACCTCTTCTCCCACAGTGAGGTCAAAGTTGGAAATGCTGGGCCCTCATGGAGACTGACATCCATCCAGGAAGCAAAGATAAGCTGAGGATGGGGCCTGGGAATTCCACCGGTGAGGGGGCACTGCCAACCTGCCAGCCTTCAGAAGGGTCATGAAAGCTGACATCGTGGGTGATAGTCTCCCTGGGTGTTTCTTGTCTAACCAGTTGTCTAACCAATTGTTAGACAAGACTCTTCCTGTCTCTCAGTGTTGCCTGAGGCTCCCAAACTGAGAATAATAGATGCTCAAACTCCACCCTCTAGAGCAAGGTGTTGGGTCACCTAGCACAGAGCCTTTTCTTATCCGTAGCCTGGAGGTGATGATGGGTGAATGCTGGAGAACTGGTTTGGAGTTCAGGACAAGGAAGAGGCTGGTAGGAAAGATTTCTTTAAAGACAGCTGTCTAGGGGTGTTGGAGGAGAGGTGAGTGAGGAAGCCAGTGAGGAGGTCCTCAAGGAAATCTGTCTAGAGGGGAGCTTGATTCACATCTCCTGGAATGAGGGAGGAGGTAGAAACTTATTCCTGGCTTATAAATGGAAAGTGGCTGAGCCAGAGGGAAAGTTTTGGAAAATGGAGTGGTGTCTGTCTCTGAGGGGCCCTATCAATGGCATCAGTCTGAGAGGGCAGGAAAGGAGGAGGGGTTGCCAATGGAGGGATGGGCTTCTGGATCCAGGAAGTGGGCGGAAGCATGCTGGAGAAGGCATTGCCCGTGGTGAGTCAAATGGGAGATCCCCCTAAAACCCACAAAACATCCCACATTTGGAATAGTCCCAGAGTGCCCTGACTCCAGATCATAACCTCATCATCTGGATTCTGTGCACGTTTTCTCAGAGACCCCCCTTTCCCCCTTTGGCTAAAAGAGCCAAAAGAACAGGAGGTGGAACAAGGAAGCGACCCTCCCTGCTACAGGCATCCAAGACCAAGCCTCGCCAGGAAGAGGCGTGTGTGTGTGTGTGTGTGTGTGTGTGTGTGTGTGTGTGTGTGTGTGTGCGTGCGCGCGCAGAGTTGCAGGGGGCAGGCAGGGGCAGAGATTTGAAATGTATGAGTGAATAGGGCTTTGATTTAGATTACTAGATTTTCAGTGTTTATGAACTGTTTTGGATGGTGACCCTGAGCTTGAGTGGAAAAGACGCATGATGATCCAGGACCGTGGAAGGAAGGCCCGAGGTAGAGCAGAGACTTGCACTTCAAGTCAAGCTCTTCAGATCAGCTGATGACATTTACTCATAAAAGTTCGGGGTCCCCACTGGACTGGTGGTGCCCTGGCCAGGTGTGGGAGCAAAGGAAGGGCCAGGCCCCACGTCCTGGGACACACTGAGGCCCCTCAGTGTCGGAGACCCCAACCAGAAACCACGCCACTGGGTCTTTTGATGATGATGAGAGCCGGGGTGGGGCTCTGCAGAAGGATTAATCCTGGGTTTCAGAACCAAACTGAAGGCCCGTGGGGCGTGTGACCGCAATCCGAGCTTCCCTCCCAGACAGGATGTCTGCTTTCCTCCCTTCCCCCATGGACATCTGAGTGGAAACGGTCTTTCTTCCGCCTCGTGCTGATGAGGATTTATTGGCAGTGAGCCTTTCCAGCGTGCATTTCCTTCCCAGGGAAGCTGATGCCTTCACAAATGAATGCCTTGCCCTGACACCAGAGTAGCTGCTGTGAACTCTCCTCACAGAGGCTCTGCCCGTTCTAAGGCCCGTGAGAACAATGCCTGTGGCCCCTCTTGTCCGAGCAAAGCAGGAACCGGCCAGCAGAGTGCTCAGCAAATGGCCTGAGCATGAGTGGAAATCCCCTCTCCCCCAGTAGGGCCGCAGCTGCACAACCCCAGGCAGGGCTTAGACTGGGGAGGTCAGGGCAGTGGGGAGGAGGCACCAGGGCTAGGGGTCAGATACCTCCAGGCCTTCAACCAGGGCCTCCATGCAAAGTAAAGAGGGAGTCCTTATTCTGCTCAGCAGCATGACCATGGGGAGTGACTTCACATTTCTGAATCTCAGCCCCTTCACCTACAGACTAAGGACAGTGATGTGAGACTCGGGGAGCTGTTGGCATGGGTCAATAAGAAACAATGTGGAAGTGACTGAGAGTAATTGAGGCACAGGCAAGACATCTCTCTAGGCTTAAATATCAAAACCCCAAATTCCCAGGACAGCCTTCCTTGGTCACCCCACTTGATGCTGGCCCGCCTGTCAGCTCATCATTCTCCTGGCTATCCTCCAAAGGCCAGGGTGGCATTGGAAAGGCAGTCTGCCACAGGTGCAGGGCGTGGCCAGGGCAGGATGCTGGCAGCCGGGTCACCAGGGGACCCAAGAGTCCAGAGGCTAGGCACTGTCCTTGCCACTCTACAATCCGTCTTCTCTTGTATCCTCAGCGATCTTCCTCAGTGACGGTGACTTAATCCAAGTATCATCACATGTGGCCTGGGGATGAGCCAGGCTGCCAGTGCATTGATAGCAAGGGGACAGTTTAGGAGAGAATGGGGTGGTCCCTTCCCAGTGTCTGAAGTGCTCACAGCACCCTGTCTGAGATGCTGATGTCCCGGTTCTGAGGCTCTCTCTCTCTCCCCCTCTGTTCAGGGGAAGCGCGTGGCCCATTCCTCTGCAAGTGACCCCTTTTCTGAGTTCCCTGGCAAGTCAGTCTCCTCTTGTGTCTCCATCAACTGTGTTAATATCATTGATTATACCACTAGGAAGTAGATGCTTCTACAGGCCTGGGAAGACCCCAGTATCCTCTCATCATGTGCTGATTTAATTAGTGTAGCTTTCACAGGCTTTGACGGATGAATGATGAGGAATATTGGACATGGTGCTGGTCTCCTGAGGCCTCCAATCTTCCCAGCTGTCAGCCTCTTAGAAAGCCTCTGTGCAGAGATGATCTCCAGTCCTTAGAAGGACAGTTCTGGCCTCTGAGTCAGACATGATAATAGCATCATGTCAGTGTCTGAAGAAATACAACTGGGGCTTCTTATAAGCCATATTCCACACATGCCACAATAAAAGGAGAACCCTGGGGCCAACTCAGAGCAAGAGTCTGGGGGCCAGGGAGCAGCTTTCATAGAAGAATTTAAAGAAATAAAGACAAGAGTTCAGAGTGAGACTGCTCAGAGCGGGAGAGGTTCAAACTTGGTGCTAGGTTGTATGGCTGAACGACATTGCTGGAAATGAAATATGCATCTTGCCAAATTGAAACACTAGTCAAACTCTGTGCCGCAAGATGTTTTCATGCCTTCTTTTTTAAATCTTGGGTCCATGGGTAGGAATTCCAGCTACCAGACCTGACTCCTGCTGGGCCACCCTCTCCCCCCACCAGCGGGTAACAAGCTTCGGTGTGGGGTCCAGGGGACAGCATCCGCCCAGGTTTCCATTCTGGTGGGTGTGGGTCTCCAGGCCCAGTGGTGGCAGATCAAGTGTGAAGATGCATGGCCTTCCCAGACAGTTGAGAGCTCTAGAACTCACTTCTAAACTGTTACCAATGAATAAAACCAACAGGAAGCTCACTGCAACCCCAGAACCCACTCAGGCCCCACCCCTGGGGCTCATGCAGAGCCTCAGTGACAGAGAAGACCAAAGAAGCCCAGCTGCCTGATGACATCAGAGAAGGAAACTGGCCTGTGAGCTACCTCGGTCCTGACAGTCTGGGTCCAGTCTGGGTGGAACCCCATAATCAACCCTTCTCAGGTGACTGAGGTGTCTCCATTACTTGCTATGACAGGAGATTTCATTAAGGCATCTTTAGCCAGAGAGAAAAATGAAGCTGAAGAAAGCCCTGAACATACAAAGTTTCTCATGGCCACTGCCCAAGAGTTGTGTATCCCCTTTGCTGGGAATCGAATGCCTCCCTTCAGTGATACCTCCTCTACTCCAGAGCCTGAGAGAGTCCCTCTTTATATATGATGTTCTTCAGGCCTCACCAGAACTAGGTGGGGTAGATATTATTAGCTCCTTGTCGTGGATGAAGAAACATTATCAAAATGACTTTTTAAAAACCCATGGCTAGCATCCTTATACTAGCAGGAATGTCAAAAGGTGCAGCCACTTGAAAACAGTGTGACAGCTTCTCAAAATGTCAAACATAGTTACCATACGACCCAGCAAGTCTACTCATGGGTATACACCCAAGAGAACTGAAAACACAAGTCTACACAAATACTTATACATAATGTTCATAGCAGCATTATTAATAATAGCTCAAAGTATAAACAATCCAACTGAAGAATGATAAAAACATGTGATATACCCATACAGTGGAATATTATTCAGCAATAAAAAAGGCATGGAATTATGGTACATACAACTTGGATGAACCTAGAAAATACAGTGCTAGGTGAGAGAAAACCAGGCATAAAAGATCACTTTCTATTCCATTTACATGAAATGTCTGGAAAAAACACATCTATATATGGAGAAAGTAGCTTAGTGGTTACCTCAGGCAGAGGATGGGGGTAATTGGAAGTGACTATACATGGGCATGGGGTTACTTATTGGACTGATTCAAAATATTTTAAGATTATGGTGATAGTTCATAGCTCTGTAAAATACACTAAAATCATTGCATTATATACTCTAAGTGGGTAAATTTTATGGCATATAAATTGTGTGTGTGTGCGCTTAGTCGTGTCCAACTCTTTGAAACCCCATGGACTGTAGCCTACCAGGATCCTCTTTGGGATCTATGGGAATTTTCAGGCAAGAATACGAGAGTGGGTTGCCATCTCCTCCTTCAGGAGATCTTCCTGACCCAGGGATTGAACCCACATCTCCTGCGGCTCCTGCATTGCAGGCAAATTCTTTACCACTGAGCCATCAGGAAAGCCCCAGCATGTAAATTACGTTTCCCTAAAACGGTCTTTAAAAAATATCATGGCTGCTTGAACCCTAGGGGATACTTTTACCTGTAAAGTAACCTTTGAATTCAGTGCTTAGGGCTCGTTTGCCAAGAAGAGCGAAACCAGGGTTATCTCCAGGTTGTAGAAAGCACAGGGCTCTGGGAACAGGAAGATCTGGACTTGTGTGACCTTGTGTGACCTTGGGCCAGTTGCTTAGCCCTGCTGTGCCAACTGCTAAGACTTCTATGAAGATAAAATGAAGTAACATCTGTTAAAAGTCCCTGTTCAGACCTGTGGCTGAATATATGTTAATTATATCCTCCCATTTCTTAGAAGAAGGTCCTAAAAGAACCACCCAGGGGCTCGGCCCTGGAAAGGGATGAGGGTATGAGTCATAAGGAATTTGGGGATATGGATAAAGCTGAAGCCTGGCATGACTCCTATGGCCCATAGTGAGGACTCTGGCTCAGTAACAACGCTGAAATTCAAGACGTAGGTCCAATCAACAACTAAGCAATGATGCTGAGCCTCAGGCTGGGGGACCTTGAAATATTCAACACCTCTTTGCCCTGGTCATGCCTGGGTCTGCAATTTATGGGATACCTGAGGAGGTTGTGGAGGTTCTAGCTATAGGGAGTGGGGGACATCAGAAGCAGGACTGCAAGGTGGGATGTTGTCAAAGCAAGACAGAGAGACCTGAGAAATCCCAGACCTTGAAAGACTGTCCACGTCACTAGTGATGATGTGAATCTAGGAAGACCTATTTTATTTTTGTGAAATGGTTCAAGAAATGCCATGTGAATGGAAGAAAGTGACCTTACTTAGAGTGTCTAAGCTTCATGACTTTTTATTTGTCTCACTTGTGCTCAAAGATGCCCACTCCCAAATCCAAAATCTAGGCCAATGGCCCCATAACACTCTTTGTCCCTCAGATCTTAGAGGGCAAGAAGGAAAAGAGTACCTCTACATCCAGTCAAGAACTCTGCCAATCCTATCTTCTATTGTGTCTTTAGCACTTGTTTTGTTTGAAAGAGAGACAAAGAAGGAGGAAGAAAAAATATATAGGTGTATAGTTAAAACCTAAGTTCCTGATTTTCAATTCAGGCAGTCCACTTAAAATTCAGAAATAGTACCATGCTTAGTGATGTAGGAGAAAGATAGTAATAAGTACCTCATAGAATCACTATGCAGATAGAATAAGATGGTGACCCAGTTGCACAAATTATAGATTTGGAGTCAGGTAGAAATATGCTTGTACCTGAAACTTCTTTAAACCTCAAACACCAACTTCAAAAGGCTGTTATGAATTGTTACTTGTAAAATGCCTAGTGCTGTGTTTGGTATGAGTAGTCCTCAATAATAGGACTATAGTAGATAGGAAAAATGAAGCATTTACATACTGATTGGCACAGTCACAGATCCTATCCCACATTGTTTCTCAGGGTGGGGGGCATCAGATAGCCAAGATGTGATTGAGAACAAGGTCAGGTGCATGCCTTGCCATGGAAGGGACCAGAAGTGCGGAAGAAGCCAGAGGAGAGCTATTGGATATGGAGGTGGCTTAGTCTGGCAACCTCAAGCCAGATGGCAACTTTGGCTCCAGAACAACAGAACAATAGGTTGTGTTCTGAGTGGAACCTTCTAGTGGGAGAAAACACCACCCCCAGCTTGTCTTCAGCAGGAAGCCAGATGCTCTATCGGGGGAACTGTCAGCCTGGCAGGGGATTGCATGGATTCACACCAAGGCATATATTTACAAATATGAGATGGGACTAAAGACCCAACACTGATCACCAATATTTGACCTCATTTCACAGCAGCTAACCCATCCAGCCCATTCAGAAAGTCCAGAATTCTGCAAGGCACATAGCAAGGCAGTGGTTTGGAAGGATTCACCAGCCAACTCTTTTCCTGTCTCAGTCTGAGGCTTCAGAGATCTTAGATTCAATAATAAAGAGGCCATTGTTTACATCCCAAGTCCTTTGTGGAGGTTGTTCCTGCCTCAGTGGGTTGCAGGTTATCTGCAGAGAAAAAAGACAGCCACTTTTATTGACCCTCTTTGTGGACCTCAGCACTTGCCCAGCCTTCTTTGATGACAAACTTTTCTCCCTCCAGTCATGCACATTTCATCTCAGAAGTCAGAGAGACTTTTGTAAGGAGGCAAATGGTTCCTGGTGAGAGGAAAGAGGTGAGGCGGGGTGAAGTAGGGATGAGGGACCAGGGAAGACATCTTTTTAACAAAAGGTGATTCTCATCAGGGCCTTAAAAGTTCTATGGTGAGAAAAAATGGCAAGTGTCTCTTCAGACAGGCTCAGCATGACAACCTGGAGACCAGCAAAGGGAGCTCAGAGCCAAGCTAAGTATGCCAAAATGGAATGACCCCCAAAAAAAGAAAACAGTGGCATGAACTTCAGGCTCATGAGGCTGTATCCAAGCCTGGCTTTAAAGTTACTTACTGATTAGCTAATGTAAGCACATGGTATGAAATTCTGAAGAGTGAAAATTTAGTCTCCTTCCTACCCTACATCCTAACCAAGCAGATCCCCTCCCTGGGAATAAACATTATTAACAATTTTGTGTATATTCTTTGTGAGAAAATCTTTGTAGCTATAAGCATGTTTATATATATCAAATATTCCCTACCCCCTAAGTGGTAGTATACTGTGTATATTGTTCTGATTTTCTTTTTCAGTATTTAATACATCTTGAAAACTATTCGATAGTTTTCTCTAATTATTTTATACTGTTGTCACTTACCTTCTTTAAAAAGTATCATTTAACTTCCATCTATAAAATGTTTGGAAATCAGTGTGTTTGCTTCCTTTTTCTTTCCAGAAGCTTGGTGAAATAAATTATTTCTACATTTAAATAGTGTATGGCACTTGCATAATATATTACCTTAATTTCCATGAGTGCTTTAATTCTTAGTCCTACAACTGTGTGGATTCCATGCTTACCATCATCCTTTTTGCCAACGTTTCTCCCCTGACCTCTTGGTTGATAAAAATTTGCCTTCTTATAGCGTCTTTAAAAAGTGGTCAACATTTACTGGTCTTATATATTTGAAAATGTTTGTCTTCTTCTTTTATACTTGTTCAACATGTTTGCTGGGTATAAGATTCTTGGATTCCTCACATTTTCTTTCCATGACTTTGAAAAAGTGTTAACTATTCCTGTGGAGAAGTTAAATATTAATTAGCCTAATGCTTTTCCCTGTGTAGGTGACTTTTCCTCTTGGTTAGAATACTCACAGGATTCTTTATCTTTGAAGTCTAGTTACTTTACTATGATTTGATGCTTAGTGTATCATTTTTTCTTGGCACATGATATACCCTTTCATAATAAACATTCAAGTCTTTTTTATTTCTGGAAATATTCTCAAATAATATCTTTGAGTATTTTCTTCTATTTGCTTGGTTCTTTTCAATGGGGATCAGTTCAGTTCAGTCGCTCAGTCATGTCTGAGTCTTTGTGACCCCATGGACTGCAGCATGCCAGGCCTCCCTGTCCATCACCAACTCCCAGAGTTTACTCAAACTCATGTCCATTGAGTTGGTGATGCCATCCAACCATCTCATCCTCTGTTGTCCCCTTCTTCTCCCACCTTTAATCTTTCCCAGCATCAGGGTCTTTGCACATGAGTCAGTTCTTCACATCAGGTGGCCAAAGTATTGGAGTTTCAGCTTCAGCATCAGTCTTTCCAGTGAATATTCAGGACTGATTTCCTTTAGGATGGACTGGTTGGATCTTCTTGCTGCCCAAGGGACTCTCAAGAGTCTTCTCCAACACCACAGTTCAAAAGCATCAATTCTTCAGCACTCAGCTTTCTTTATAGTCCAACTCTCACATCCATACTTGACTACTGGAAAAACCATAGCCTTGACTAGATGGACCTTTGTTGGCAAAGTAATGTCTCTGCTATTTAATATGTTGTCTAGGTTGGTCATAACTTTCCTTCCAAAGAGTAAGCATCTTTTAATTTCATGGTTGCAGTCACCATCTGCTGTGATTTTGGAGCCCTCAAAAATAAAGTCTGCCACTGTTTCCACTGTTTCCCCATCTATTTCCCATGAAGTGATGGGGCCAGATGCCATGATCTTAGTTTTCTGAATGTTAAGCTTTAAGCCAACTTTTTCACTCTCCTCTTTCACTTTCATCAAGAGGCTCTTTAGTTCTTCACTTTCTGCCATAAGGGTGGTGTCATCTGCATATCTGAGGTTATTGATATTTCTCCCAGCAATCTTGATTCCAGCTTGTGCTTCCTCCAGCCCAGTGTTTCTCATGATGTACTCTGCATATAAATTAAATAAGCAGGGTGACAATGTACAGCCTTGACGTACTCCTTTCCCTATTTGGACCGGTCTGTTCCATGTACAATTCTAACTGTTGCTTGCAAGTCTCTTTGAACAGATGTCTCTGTTATTTTCATATTATTCTTGTCCAACTCTTCATTTCCAATTCATTTTGCTTGCTTTTCAAGCCTTTTCTTTGTGTCTTTCTTACATTTTCATCAGTGTTTATTCCTTTTTGTGCTTACTCCAGTGCAGGTTTCATTTCTCTTTGTGTCCTCCCTGGACTCTTCCTGTTCCTGGGATCAGTCTAGTGGTTAAAAGTTAGGGTGCTTTAGTCAGGGTTTCATTCTATTTAACGGTAACTGGTTCAATACTTTTCCATCAGTTCAGTTGCTCAGTCACGTCTGACTCTTTGTGACCCCATGGACTGTAGCGCACCAGCCTTCCCTGTCCATCACCAACTCCTGGAGCTTGCTCAGACTCATGTGCATTGAGTTGGTGATGCCATCCAACCATTATCATCCTCTGTCATGCCCTTTTGGCTACCTCATATTTAAATTGAGTAAAAGGAGAGCATCTCCCTTATAAGGCTGTTGTGACGATTGATGAGCTAATACACAGAAGCACTCTAAATCACAGTGGGCACATTTTAAGGTCTACTTTTAATAAATCAGTATAAGGGGATGATGATGGTGGGGGTAATAACAGTAATAATAAGAGCTGGTTGTTCTCTGAGCTCTTATGCTTCTGCTTTGAGCTCTTAAATCAACCTGTAATGTTTTTAAAATTTGCTGTGATGTCATAAATTTCACCTACTTTTTGGCCACATGTTTCTGGTGCCTGGTTCTTATCATTTGTTTCTCTTACTCCTTTCCTCATGTTTTGTTTGTAATGTGCTTGTATAGATTCTATACTCATGCTTTTTTAAACTATTCCTTATTTTTCAGTGAGGCTAGTTCTTATTGGACCAGCCCTTCAAAGGAGATTCCCATGGGTAGCTAGTTAGTGTGATCACAGAGTTGTGTCTATGTGAAATCAACAGTTCACAAGGGTATGTACTGTCAGAGTCTCTCTTTCCCATCCTCTCAAACAAATTATCTCCTTCAGAGAAGATTCTTTTGTGCTCTTCCATTGGCCTCACATCTCTGCCACTTCCTGATACCAGGCAGGTGCCATGTAAGCTCCCACCACCTGCTGATGTATCCTAATGCCTCTGATTCCAACAAGGACACGCAGTTGAGCCCTTTGAGGTGTGTGAGAGGATTCTGCTCTTCCAGGCTTGTCTGAGGCCAGCAGGTGGACACTTCCCCCTCAGATCTTCCTGTGCTGCTAAGGGGCTTCGCTCCATTTACAGCCCTGGTCAGGGTCACAGGGTGCCTCACTGCATCACCCACGATGGAGTCTGAGTTTCTGTCTCTACTTCCGTCTCTGCTTCTGGTGGGACTGTGGCTTTCCTGGCTTGGCAGAGGAAAGGGCAGAAGCCTAGCAATGTCTTTCACTCCAACCGTATTCACGAGCAGTTCAGACTTCACAGTGCAGCCTCACAGAGGGAGGGAGGCAGTGAGGATTCAGTTAGCCAGGGCAGGGCCTTGTACTGCTAGTCCATCCACCCGCCCCGAGGACAAAGGCCCCCTCCCCTCAGCTTTACGTGGTCTCAGAGAATTCGAGTCTTGCCTTGGCAAAATAAAGCTTTTCCCACATCACACAATCTCTGTGTTCGGCTTACACGCTTCACAACCATCATGGCTTTAACTGGAGGAGCAAGATGAGCCAAGCACTTCTGTTTGGTGATTTGTTGTAAAATGGTTATGTCTGCCCGCTGTCCAGCAGGCACCAAGCCTCTCTCCCTCGGGAGTTACTGAAACCACAAGCACCAACTGGTAGGTAGCAGTCAGTTATGTTTAATGTCTCCTTAATTAAAAGGAAACCAAAAAAATAAAACCATCTGAGAGCGTGTCTGGTTTCCTCTTTACTGCACTTGAACAGGGTCAGGCTGGGACTCCTGAGTCACCAAGTCAGCGAGGCAGACGTCATCTGTGACCTGGCCTGAGGACAGCTGGTTGGAAACACCTTGCAAGTAAAGGAAGCCACTTTCTCCGCAGACGTTCTTGTGCACGGCACGGCCAAGTCCCACCAGGAAGGCCTCGGAGGAGACAAACCGCTGCCTCAAAGACACAGCCTTTAGAAAGCATGTGGTGGAACTTCAGGGCTGTCAGACCAGCAGCCCAGAGAAAGAGACCCTTGAGAAGGTCATTGAGATAAAGAGAAACGTCCCTGCCCCCACTTGGGCTCCACCTGAGCCCCTGGCAGGACCGGCATGAAGACCCCGGGGACTGAAGGGCATGCAGACCTTCTGTGTGAAGTCTCTGCTCAGCCGTTTGAAGAGTTTTCACAGTGTCCTCAGCTCCACGTCTTCCAAATCTCCTCAAGTGATAGCAGTCAAAATTGATTTGGGGAATTTCATCCACAAATTCAATTTACTGGTTCCCAACATGAAAACTCAGTGGCTTTGTCTCACGGCCATGGAGGGGGCCTGAGGGTCTGAGGTACGACATGTAAAAGACAAAAAGCATTTGATCATCTGGCACAATTGAGTGGTCTAAAAGTAGGCGCGGCTGCCCTATCAGCTCTGGGAACCACAGTTGGCAGCACCCGCTGAAACTGTTTGGGCCACTCAGGGTGAGGTTAGGAAGGGCTCATGTCTTCCAAGTTTACTGCCTAATTTTCTTCAGGCTCACTTGTTCATTTGTTTGTTTTTAAGTGCCGTATATATAGGTTAATGTATTGTCATAGGAAGCAGTATCCCTGTCTAATTTCGTTCTAAGCCCTTTGGTTGAATGTTTTCTGTCTCTACTGGTCCTCACCCAGACAGCTCACCCAGCCTCGAGCCCATAGGTATTCTCTAATTGTGTATCACATCTGTGTGTGACAGCTCTTCCCTGACTGTGATGGAAAAGGCTGTTTTCCTGGTGCTACACGGGAATCAGAGAGAGAGAAGTGATCCTGCCGAGAAAGAGGCAGGGTTCTGATGGCTGGGGCATGTCCGGCTTAGCCAGCAGTCCGTCCTCCAAACCTGCTCCGAGGCCACCTTGCTTCCTAATCAACCGTCCGTGGAGACCTGCGAATGTAGGATGTGAAGGCAAAATAAAAATGATCTTTAAAACTGGGCTCCCTCATCCATATTTCTGTGTTCCTTCCCGTGATCCTGTGGACTGTAGCCCGCCAGGCTCCTCTGTCCATGGGATTTCCCAGGCAAGAATACTGGAATGGGTTGCCATTTCCTTTTCCAGGGGATCTTCTGGACCCAGGGATCGAACTCACATCTCTTACATCTCCTGCAATGACAGGTGGATTCTTTACCACTGAACAACCTGGGAAGCCTCCTAAGAGATCAGAATCACTGCGTCTGGGTTAGGGTCCAGGAGTTAGTCTGCCAGCCCCTCGGGTGGTTCTAATGTAGGTGGCCAATGGACCATGCTCTGATGAACACTACTATATTGTAGGCAGCATGTAGCCTGTTTACATTCAATGTAATTATAGATATTTATGTTCCTATTGCCATTTTGTTTTGTAGGTCTTTTTCCCCCTTTGTTTTTTTCCTTCTCTTGTGATTTGCTGACCATCTATAGTGTTATGTTTGGGTTCCGTTTCCTTTTCAGTGTGTGTGTCTATTACAGAGTTTTGGTTTGCAGTTACCATGGGGTTTTGGGATAGCAGTATATATAAATATATATATATATTCTTATGTGTGTGTGTGTGTATATATAATATATAATTGTTTTCAGTTGCTGATATCTTAATTTCAAATGCTTTTTTTAAACCCTGCATTTGTACTCTCCTCCCCTCACTGTTTTTGATACCGTATTTTACATTTAATTGTTTCATGTGATCCTTAATTGCTTATTGTGGATACAGATGATTCTGCTATTTTTGTCTTTTAACCTCCCTACTAGTTTTGTGGGCTTCACAAGTGGCGCAGTGGTAAAGAATCCACCAGCCAACACAGGAGACTCAAGAAACATGGGGTTCGATCTTTGGGTCAGGAAGATCCCCTGGAGGAAATGGCAACCCACTCCAGTATTCCTGCCTGGGAAATTCCATGGACAGAGGAGCCTGGTGGACTACAGTCCATGGGGTCACAAAGAGTCGGACGTAACTGAGCAAGAGAGCACACATACACTAGCTTTGTATGTGGATGGTTTCCTAACTTTACTGTATGTTTGCCTTTAGTTAGTTAGAATTAGAGTTAGTCGCTCAGTCGTGTCTGATCTTTGTTATCCCATGGACCGTATCCTGCCAGGCTCCTCTGTCCATGGAATTCTCCAGGCAAGAATACTGGAGAGGTAGCCACGTCCTCCTCCAGGGGATCTTTCCAACCCAGGGACTGAACCTGGGTCTCCTGTGTTGCAGGCAGATTCTTTACCATCTGAGCCACCAGGGCCTTTACTGGTGAGATTTTTCATTCTGTAATTTTCTTGTTTCTAGTTGTGGTCTTTTCTCTATTGCCTAGACAAGTTCCTTATTATATGTAAAGCTAGTTTGCTGGTGCTGGATTCTTTTAGCTTTTGCTTGTCTGTAAAGCTTCTGAGTTCTCCATAAAATTTGAATCAGAGGCTGGCTGAGTAGATTATTCTTGGTTGTAGTTTTTCCCTTTTATGGTTTTAAATGTATCATGCCACTCCCTTCTGACCTGAAGAAAATCTGCTGAAAAATTGGTTGCTAGCCTTATGGGAATTCCCTTGTGTGTTATTTGTTGCTCTCCCCTTGCTGCTTTTAGTATTCTCTCTTTAATTTTGGTCCTTTTGATTACAGTGCGTCTTGGTGTCTTTCTTCCTCTTTGAGTTAATCCTGTTTTGGACTCTGTGCTTCCTGGACTTGGACAACTCTTTTCTTTCCCAGGTTAGGGAAGTTTTCAGCTATTATCTCTTCAAATACTTTCTCAGGCCCTTTCTCTGTCCCCTCTCATTCTGGCACCCCTTACTGTGAATATTAGTATCCTTGATGTTGTCCCTGCTGCTGCTGCTAAGTCGCTTGAGTCGTGTCCGACTCTGTGCGACCCCATAGACGGCAGCCCACCAGGCTCCGCCGTCCCTGGGATTCTCCAGACAAGAACACTGGAGTGGGTTGCCATTTCCTTCTCCAATGCATGAAAGTGAAAAATGAAAGTGAAGTCGCTCAGTCGTGTCGGACTCTTAGCGACCCCATGGACTGCAGCCTACCAGGCTCCTCCGTCCATGGGATTTTCCAGGCAAGAGTACTGGAGTGGGGTGCCATTGCCTTCTCTGGATGTTGTCCCAGAGGTCTCTTAAACTGTTTTCATTCTTTGTTCAAGTGGCAGTGATTTCCACTATTCTTTCTTCCAGCTCACTGATCCAGTCTTCTGAATCATTTAGTTTCTAGTATTGATTCCTTCTAGTGTATTTTTTATTTAAGTTATTATATTCTTCATCTCTGGTTGTTCTTCATGCTTTCTCTTATTAAAAAACTTGTAACTTCTTCTGTGCATCCATTCTCCTTCTGAGTTCTTCGAACATCTTTAGTATCATTACTCTGAGCTCTTTTTTTGGTAGATTGCCTATCTTCATTTAATTCTTCTTCTGGAAGAACTTTTTTTTTTTTGTTGGTTCCTTTTTCTAGAGCATATTCCTCCGCCATCTCCTTTGTCTAAGTTGCTATTTCTATTTTTATGTATGTGGTAGGTTAGTTATGTTTCCTGACCTTGGAGATCTGACCCTTTGTAGAAGGTGTCCTGAGTGTCTCAACAGTGCAGTCTTCTCTCATCACCCAAGCTATATGCTGTAGGGGTCCCCCTAAGAGTTCTGTGTGGGCCCTTCTGTTGCAGTGGGCTGAGTGTGGATGGGTGCTCTGGTGGACTGACTGGCCCCTAGTCCAGTAGCTTACCAGGCCCTGCCTTGTGCACGCAGACACTGCCAGCTGCTCTCTAGTGGGGTCTGCTCATAAGGTGGCTGACTGTGGACTCCTGGCGGACCCTGGGTCTAGTGCTGGCTTACTGGTGGGTGGAGTCAGGTTCCTAAAGATTCTGGGCCTATTGCCCACACTCTGGCCTGTGAAGCCAGATCCTGGCTGCATTACTCACAGGCAGAGCTGACTCCTGGAATCCTGGCTGCAGGGCCCAGAGATCCAGAACTTGTTGCAGATTGTCCGGATGAGCGGGGTGGAGAGAGTGGTGGTTTCTGACACAGTTTGGGTGTTGGGTATAGGACCTGGGGTGTCCCAAAGTTTGCATTTTCCTCCTGGTTGTTTGGGGCCGGGGTCCAGCTGGTCCCAGGGTAGGGTCTGGCCTGCATTGTTGGGTCATAGTTTTCTTGATTCTGGTGTCTGCTCCCTGGTGAGTGAGGCTTGCACAGTTCTCCTGGTGGGAGGGTCCAGTTACCGTCCACTGTTGGGGGGAGAGGGCAGGCAATGGGAGCTAGGTCTTGGCCCTCTGGCGGGCAGAGCTGCATCTAGCAGTGGCAGTGGGCACTTTAGGCAGCTGAAGGATGGGGCTGTGTCCCTCCTTGGTTAATTGTTTGGCTTGAGGCACACCCCCGCACTGACACTTACAAGCTGCTGGGTGGGGCTGGGCCTTGGTGCCAAAGAGCCAAGATGGCAGCCCTTGTGTTCACATGGTTGAAGGCTGCCCAGTATGTGCAACACCAGCGCCTGTGTCCCCGGGGTGAGCCACAGTCACCCACACATCTCCAGGAGACTCTCCAAGACCAACAGGTTGGTCTGACCCAGGATCCTATCAAATTTCTGCTTTTGCCCCGAGTCCCCGTGTGCATGAGAATTTGTGTGTGCCCTTTAAGAGTGAAGTCTGTATTGCCCCAGTCCTGTGGAGCTCCTACAATTAATAAGCCCTGCTGACCTTCAAAGCCAAGTGCTCTGGAGGTTCCTCTTCCCTGTGCTGGACCTCTTGGCTGGAGAGCGTGATGTGGGGCTCAGAACTCTCGCTCCTGTGGGAGAAGCTCTTTAGTATAACTAGCTTCTGGTTTGTGGGTATCCCACCCCAGGAGGGGATGGGATTTGAGTATATATTGCAAGTCTGCACCACCTACCCATCTTGTTGTGGTTCCTTGTGTTTTCAGTTGTAGAAGATCTCTTCTGGTCACCATCATTATTGCAGTAACGGTGCTGATAACCAAAACTATATACTAGGAGCAAAGTGTCCTTGCACTGTGTGAATATGCACATTGCACTGTTCTAAAATGCAAGCAGTGTTCAAACCGTCCTGAAATATATTTCATCTTTTCTTACATTTTGTATTACTTAAAAGATCACATTTGTAAGGCAGCAACCCTTTTAAAACCATCCGAGGAGGAAAAACTAAATTCTTTAGTATATACTTATGTTAGAATGTTCCACATGCTTTAAATTAGGGTTTATCAGTAGACCTGGAGGTTTACCCTAATCGTTCATACAGTTTGAAATTAGGCAGTTTGTTTTGAAAAGCAAATTTGTTTTCTTCTTATGTTTCCCTGCATACAATAGGAAGCTGTTTCCATTTTGGCTCTGATGTGAAGAGAAGAGGAACGAGGCTGTTTTCTTCCTTTTCTATTTAGAACTGGGTTCCTTGCATGGGAGCGATTCATATCATACCATATCACACTGAGTCACAAAATCTACAAACACAAAACATGCTTCAAGTTTTACAGCTCATGTGGACATTTAGGAAGTAACATTTTTCACTGTTCTTTCAACTTTTCTATATGTTTGAGAATTTCAGAATAAAAAGTTGAGGGGGAAAAAAAACACCCAAGAAAAATAAAAATAAAAGTAGGGAGGAATAGGGACCATAAATCTCTCATCTGACTTTTAAGCAACTCAAGATTCTCTAAAATGTTGGAAGCCTCATATTACCAAGGACAGCACAGGGCAGGAGCAAGTCAAATCTTCATAAGGCAGTCATACTTAAAACGCTGCCGTCAACGGGCTGTCACGGTTCCTAACATCTGTTTAGTCGCTCAGTCATGTCTGACTCTTTGTGACCCCATGAACGATAGCCCGCCAGGCTCCTCTGTCCATGGGGTTCTCCAGACCAGAATACTGGACTGGAGTAGGTTGCCATGCCTTCTTCCAGGGAATCTTCCTGACCCAGGGATAGAACCCAGGTCTCCCTCATTGCAGGTGGATTCTTTACCGTCTGCGCCACCAGGGAGGCCCAGTTTCTAACATAGAAAACACCAAGGTTAATGCTTACATTGAAAGTTGAAAATAAATGTCTCTTCTGTGGAATCCCACACCCCAGTAAACGGGACTCCCTCCTTGGCCACGTCTGTGCCTTTGAGCTTCCCCATTTTGTCAGGGGCTGTGTCCTGAGGGGGGTCCTCCTTGGGATTTTCCAGACTGGAACTAAGAGAAGACAGTCCTCCTCTGATGGAGAGCTGTGAGTTGTGAGAACCAGAAGCCTGTGTCCTGTCTGTGGTGAAAGTATTTTAAGAGCATGAAGTCAATATAGAGAACAAAAATAAGAAGCACTCAAAGGACTGAGGGCTGAAGAAAAGCCACCAGTTAGAGACCAGGAAGATAAGAAAGGCCGGGCAAAGGCCTGAGTCACAGTCACAGCCAGGGAGATGAGCACTGTTAGTTAGGACTCTCTGTTTTGGGTCAAATTATCTTCATTTACTCCCCAATCTTTCCAGTGAACTAACTCCTACTTGAAAGCTCCACTTAGGTGTCTAGAGTTCTGAGAAGCATCTTAAATTTAATGTGTTCAAAACTATACTCCTGGTCCTCCTCTCAAAAATTTGTTCCCTGGCATATTCTCCATTTCAGTTACTGGCAACTTCTTTCCAGTTACTCAAGTTCAAACACTTGAAGTCATTTTTGCTGCCTCTCTTTCTCACACGCCATATTGACTATCAAGTGATGGCTGATCCCTGCCAGATATGGAGACTCTAACCACTTGTCACCATGCCCACTGATGCCATAGGGTTCAGGCTCCATTGTTTCTTGCCTGAATTACTCAAGTAAGCCTCCTGATTGGTCTCCTTGCTTCCCTCTTGCCCTCCTAACTACATGGCCTCTCATCTCACAAGTCAGGTCATAAGATTCCTCTCTCTACTTTGGATCCTTCAAACAGTAAAAATCTTCATGATGACCTGTAAGTCCTCATACCAATAAAAATGTAAAAAAAAAAAAAAATAGTTCTTATTCAATCTAACTTAGTCTTTAGCCTTATCTCCTTTCTGCCCACCTCACAGTCTCCCAATCCCATTTTACCTTAGTCAAGGTCCCTTTTCTTTGCTGATCTCAGACTAGGCAACCACACCCCACACCTCCACCTTGGGGATTGGCACTTGCTGTTCCTTCTGCCTCAAACATACATCTGCCAGATGTTAGCATGGTCAGCTCCGTCCCTCACTTCCTTCAGGCGCGACTCTGCACATTTCACCACACTGGAATCTCCTCTGATCACTCTATCTAAGGTACCGCTTTCTCTGCTTTTCCTTATAATACATATCACTAACACATTATTTATGTCTTCCTTCAACTTAGAATATGTGCTCCACAAGAAT